>NC_090751.1:54602285-54629785 GCF_036898095.1 Palaemon carinicauda
CTCATCACCAAAATCATACAAAAACATAATTACATTATACATTAATACAACAAACAATTAATATGAAGCAATTGCTTAATAACATAATTAGAGTTTGTTTATTCATTTTACTTCATAGATGCATATTGTTATTAAATTTATGGCTCCCGATTGTCAGAAAGCATCCAAGCATAACTCGTGTTGCCAAGTGCTTATGAATATTGAGAGAGAGAGAGAGAGAGAGAGAGAGAGAGAGAGAGAGAGAGAGAGAGAGAGAGAGAGAGATTCCAATTTATACTAAATATATCCAAATACCAAGTGAAGTTTCACGTCGACAAACAATCAAAAATACATTTCACGCACCGAATTCACAGTCGAGCCCATTTGCATAACTCGTCTGGGCGTTTGACGCAGCAGTCGGAAAAGGAGACGAGGAAGCTAGTTAGCATACACAGTAAGTGCCTTTATATATATATATATATATATATATATATATATATATATATATATATATCAAATATTATGTGGATGTATTAATCATACCGATAAATACTAATATTCTTTGGGTTAATTGTCATCTTTCCAAAAACTAATTTTGTCTGAAAGTTTTTAATTTCTTGCTTTGAATTGAAATCTGCACTACACAAATAAAATTGTACTGCAATCTTTGAACAAACACACAATGATACAAATAAATAAATAACGTAAAAAACTATTTTCACTAACAAAAGTAAATAGAGAAAATCCTATGTTTGTCAGACTGGATACTTTTGTTGTTGAAATAATTATTAATTCACAAATAGAAAAATGTAAAATTCGTCAGCTATTTCTTCTACTGTTTTTAATAATTACGTTTGAACCTACAATTTTGTAGAATGTTTTGAGTCCACAAAGTTATGAATGCCATTTTAGTCTCTTGTCAAACACATTCCATGTGTTTTGAGCAGAGTCAAAGCTACAAATGATTAACTCGAAGAAGCTCTAAATGAGATGGAATTGATTACCTGTGTCCGAATGTGTAAAGATATATAAAAAATTAAACGCAAGTGTATTATTACATTTCCAGGAACAAATAAAAATTTAGATATACGCAGATAGAGCTTAAATACTTCGTATTTCCATACACATATCCAAAGACTTCTCCAACAATTGATAATTCAAATAATCGTCGGATATTCTTCAGTCTCCATGGTAATAGAATTAGGAAACTTTTTGTAGCTCAAAAAGATATCTATCTCTCTTAGCATGGATTAATGACGTCTTTGAAGACGCATGTGCACAAATACAAGATAACACTAAAGAATTTTTAATAATATCGAAAATTTTAAAGAAGCAAGAAATAAGTATGACTTGAGAACTTTTAGAATTCCCTTAACACGGGTCACCTAACGAGCCAAGTGTGATTCATAAGGTGCAAGTTTCTCCCGGATATGTCTTGCCATTCCAAATAAAAACTATCGAATTGTGCAAACTAAAAAGCATTCAAAGAAATTGGGACCAAAAAAAATTAATTATGTCCATGTCCACATGACATTTTAAAGGTTAAATAAGGTTAAAACACATACTTAGTTCAATTTTTCCATAATGAATCTGTTACGTGTCCTGCAGAAATTAGCAACTAACAAACAAACACAGGAACAAATCTATCACTAAACGTAAAACACATATCTTGATCCACAACCAACCTCTCATGAAATTCTAATTTCAAATTATACATAGCTTAGTGCTATGAAGACCGGCGAATAAATAACTTCTTTGCAACTTCGTTAGTGTAGGATGTAAAACTATGTATCGTTAGTGATACGTGTAAGTTCCTGAAAACTATATACCTTAAGTGTTTCACACTAAGCACTTACCAATAACAGCTAATTGTTCTTATTAGAGACTAGGCGGTGATAAAAGGCCATTACCATATTTTTTACTATAATAGTTTTTGATCATTAATGTATAAAAAAGAACTATTTTGACATTTTTTTCCCTTGATGAATATATATTCTACTTAAAAGGTAATACACTTTTGGGATATCTAAATAATTAAAACTCTTAATACTCAATATACTGTAAATCTGATAATGACACGAGCAGAGTGACTACAGATTATTCAGATTCTCACTGAACTAAAGTGAGAGCAAAGTTTGCCTAAGTATACCTTCCAGCTAATGACCATGAAAGGTCATGGTATATACTGTAAAGGCTATGGAAGGGACATTGGCTACAAGATCACAACACGAGAAAGGCAACTAAATAGGGCACCTGAGACAACCCAACTAACTAAATCATAATTGTTAGGAGCGGGTGGTAAACTCTGCTAACTCGAGTAAAAACAGTGCTGCATTATTAAGTATTCTTGCAAAAGAAACTGTTCTTATCAGTACTCTACATTACCCATAATAACAATCTTCATGTTGTAAATTTAATCAACTATGATGATGATAATACCTTATTTCTCAACAAAAGTTATAATGAAGATTACCAGCTCTATTATGCTTGAATGAAATCGATTACAATGTAACTGGAACTTCCCCTTCAATTACAAGACCTGGTAAGGACAAAATTTTCTTAGTAGGGAACTAATTTTCTTTACAGTCTCTCATACTCATAATATATACAGTATATATATATATATATATATATATATATATATATATATATATATATATATATATACAGTATATATATGTATATATATATATATATATATATATATATATATATATATATATATATATATATATATATACAGAAAGCTACATCAAAAATGGCTTTCCTATAATTTGTAACGAGGAAAACAAGATTTCTCTCTCTCTCTCTCTCTCTCTCTCTCTCTCTCTCTCTCTCTCGAGAGAGAGAGAGAGAGAGAGAGAGAGAGAGAGAGAGAGAGAGAGAGAGAGAGAGAGAGACGTACTTAGGGATACTTCAATTTCCTTTTTAGAAGGGTAAACAGCCTATCCGATCCGAGAATAGAGAGTAAGCCATCCGCCGGCTGAATCCAATCAAGAAGGCATCGAATTTCTTGGGACTCAGAAAAACTCCCTTATGATTTTATGACCTTGTTTATAATGATTCCAATCCCGTATAGGCCATAAAAGTAGGATCACATGCTTAATATTCCACCACCTGCATTGAGAGTAAAGTCAAGAGGCGTAGAAAAACTTTCTAAATGTAAAACCAACTCTGCTGGGGACGGACCACTTCACGTGAAATCCTGCCATAAATTGCATGAAATCTCGTAATAAAAGGTCATCTTTAACTGTACTGTGAAGGCTATTAATCATTTCGGTTACAGTAATAATACGAGGGCCAAGGCTGGAAAAGGATAGCGCTATTAATATTTGAAGGGAATATCTTTATTGGTTATATCTCTTCGTAAATATATGTTATTGGAAAAGAAACTAATCCATTATCGGGGCTTATTATCAAAATGATCCTCATACATAAGCAAACGTCGACACAGAATCTCAGCCTTATATCTTAGGATTCTAACACCTTAAACTATGATCTACGGTAAAAAAAAGTTGTCCCCATTAACTTAAATATCCAGAACAATTTTCTGCAACATTTTACTCTTCCGGACGATACATAAACCTGCCTCTTACGACGCCCTAAAGTGGTTCAAGACAAGCATAGATTCATCGGAAGATTACAAGATAGTTTCTTCGAAGTAAAGAAGTCAGTTCATCTTATATCCAATCCAACTTCAACCTTGATTTGCATAGAGTAGGATTTAACATTTTAGGACCAAATCATAAAATTTTTCATTTAACATGAATGTAAACTAAATCGCATCATCCAGTATTTCAAAATGTGAAAATTAATTTCACTTCATACTCGATTTAATACACCAAAAAAAGCAAATAAACAATGGTTTACTAAAATAAGTCTTGAATTCGAAGAGCCATTTAACTTCAATATCTATCCCCCAAACCTAAATTGTTTTGAAATATCTAATAATATATTCTATGAAATTCTCACTTTCATGTCCATCAAAAACAGTCGCATGTACAGAACATGATTAATTAAAAAATATTTCGACATCTTCGTAACTATAATAGAGTGTTTTCATGATGCTATTAAACTTCATATTACGATAATAAAGCAATGTTTAGGGTTACAATTAAATTTGAGACCCTGCAATCATAATGAAGGTCCCATTACGCGATAAAAATAGGGACTTAACTTGACAAGAAAAGAGAATCTAAATTTAATAAATGATTTCATAAAAAAACAAATTCTTTCAAGTCCCTAGCTCCCTAGCTGATAATGTGTTGAGCAATGAACTCTAATTCATTTGATTAGCGTTCTAGTATTTACTGTATTGATTACTGAACATTACTTAACTGAACGAACGTTACATCTGACAAGACCAAAATCCCAATAAGTTCGCTGCAATAATTTTCAACTGAGAACCAATTAGATAGAAAATAAAAAATAAATAAATCAGCCAATATAACAACTAACTTTGCCTTTATATTCTTTCTCTCATTTTGAAGCACTGCAAGCAAACGCCCCGTGCCTTCCAACCCATTTCTGGTTCGAATTTACTAAGAGGGTCTAAGAGAGCGAGCCTAATTTCCTCATCTCCATCAGAGGAGCGAACGCGAGCAGCCGGTGAGCAAAAAGGCTTGAAAATCCCATTATGGTAATCACTCAAGGATGCAACTACTGTTTTTATAAAGGCCAAAACTCTGCTGAACAATTGCAACTATTACGGTTGAAAGCTCGACGCAACAAGAACACAACTCTTAGATTTTAATCTGAGATTAAAAGCAAGTGTTGGCATATTGTATAATTACTTGTAAATTATTACGACAGAGAGAGAGAGAGAGAGAGAGAGAGAGAGAGAGAGAGAGAGAGAGAGAGAGAGAGAGAGAGAGAGAGAGAGAGAGAGAGAGTTTCAACAAATTAAAAGATTTTCCATAAAAAATATTGAGTGGTTAACACCTTTTTTTTATGCCACTGTAATGTGAAACATTAAGATAATTTTCAAACATCCCGCTGGCGTAATTGCAGCTGCTTGCAACTGGCCTTTGAACCTAACTGAAATTCCAAGGGTGCTAAGAGAAAATTATCACTATGGTGTTGAGACTAAATTATTATCACGGTCCTAAGATTAGATTATTATTATCATCATTGCTATTCAAAATTGTCCATATGGGGGAGAGATTTTAGAGAAATTCCCAAGAATAAACGTACCATAACTGGTAGTCTAATATATTAGTTGTAATAATGATAACCTTTATGATAACTAGAATTTTCCTTTCTAAGATTAATATTATTCATAGATATATTCAGATATGAATATGGGTAAAATTGCCTCTATAATTGATAACAGTAACGTAACTGTTTTAGTAACATGGTGATGTCAACGCAAATCCTTCTGCATTTTTTCATTACGAGTTGAAACAGCTTTGCATTTCCATAGACTCTAATATTAGTGCCAATACTTTTATTCACGCCAAGAATGGTACGATGTCACAGCATTGACTTCACCATTGTATATGCTTTCTATCAATCCATAATGCAATAAGAAATATTTTTGTCGATATTAGCTACTATGGTTCTGATCATTCTTTTTCCTGCAAGGTAGTTTTGGACTTAATAAGATGCTTGTTGGGATCACAGTTCTATTTTGCCAAGAGATTCTGACAGTTTTGGGGTTGTTCTCGTTCGGTTTTGCAAGAAAAGGTTGAAGATGCCGTCGTAAGAGAAGCTTTAGCTGCACTTTGGAGAGAAAAAAATGAGTTGATGAACAATTAAGTAAAACAGCTCGTTGTTGTCACTATGACCAGAATACCATTTTATGAGGTACAGTCTATGGTCAAAATTTTGATAATAATAAAGCTATAGGTTTTTATTATATGCCAAACAAATTTTACAAATATGCTCATGATAATATTATAACTGCAATATCAATGCTTTTTAATGAATTTTTAAATCACTACGTTTGACCAATTACTCTCATGAGCGTTATTTTTGGCTCCTCTGTAAAAGGAGAAATCAAAGCCCCATTTAATAGTTCTAACTACAAACCTATTGCCACCGCAACAACTGTGTATAAAATATTTGCAACTTTGATGCTTGACAAAATTGAAGACTTAGTCCACTTCAGACAATCAGTTTCGTTTTAAACATGAACATTCGAAAGAGCTTTGTGTATATGCTTTGAAAGAGGCGATTAATTATTAAAACACTTTAAACACTCTGGCTTACCTAGGTTTTGCACATTTGACAGAGTGAGTTATTGGAAATTGCACGTGACCCTGATTGATCGTTCGTTTACTGATGTCTTGGTTCTGTGAACAGTCCCTCGGAGTTGGATGGCGAAATAATCTTTCGGATGGTTTTAATGGGATGAATGGCATTAAGCATGGTTACATTTTGAGTCCGCATCTTATTAATGTATACGTCGATTATATAAATTATAACCTCAAGTCCTAAACAATTGTGGGGTTGCATGTCATCCAGCTAAAACAACAAATAATTCTTCCTATGCGGATGAATTTGTTCAGTTAAACTCAAAAGAACGCATACACTCAAGAGAAATCTTTCGTCAGATGTCTCTAGTGTTCCCATGACAAAACAGTGTTGCTCTTCTTACTACTACTATAAAATGGGTGGAGCATTCTCCAACCTTAGCGAATCAAAGATAGTAAAGGGCTGTCTTTGTTAGCAAAAGCTTACAAAAGTTACAAATCGAGTTGCCATATTTCAATTCTTTATTATCATTTGAGGTCTCTACTATCTACTGCAGATACAAAACACACACACACATACGCGCGCGCGAGCACACACACATACACGCGCGTGCGCGCGCACACACACACACACACATATATATATATATATGTGTGTGTGTGTGTGTGTAATTATTTTTCCATTACTACTTTTTCGTAGGTGGGGCCAAGTAGACACTCTCCAGGAAAGGGTCAAGGGGGGAAGTCTCTCCTCTTCACCACCCCTTGCCCTGTCCAGTCTGACACTGAGGAAATAAGGAAGTCATTCTGTATTATGGGGTGTGAAGAGAAGTTAAATGAGCATTCTTGATACAGCCAGTATAATATTGTATCATTGCCTAAATATTATTTGATAACCGTTAATGTTCTAGCAAATATTTCTAATCGTATTAGTTGATTTTTAAAAGATACCTGCAGTAAAATAAAATAGCTGTTGTTGCTGGAAGTTTGATAAGAAACGAAATTTAATTATCAACATTGCATAATAAATAATCCATGATGGATACAATAGATACTGATGACTTCATAGCACATTGAATACAATCAGAATTTATCATTTCGTATCGAGAATAAGTTATATTGAGGTAAATGGGGACGCTATTATATTTTGGCAAAAGCTATCATAAATTTGTTTTACTAGCAAATTGTATAAGAAAAAAGGCAAGAATATTAGTCTCAGAACGACGTAATATTCTTGACCACCTATCAGGCTTACTGTAGATTTATGTTTTGATGAGTTGAGCGTAGTGTGAAACGGGGGGTTTTGCCCCCCTATGTGAAAACGGCCACGAGTTGAGAGTGGTCGCTATGTTCTTGACATAGCCCAAGACATAGGTTATCAGGAAATGTGAATTAAAAAAAAAAGTTAGCAGAAAACCTCCTAGGGGGTGGTCCTGGCACCCGGCCTAAAAGGATTACTAAATATTCTAAACACCATGCACACTGATTCAATTGAACAATGGTGTCAGATATTTATATCAAGATTATGAACAAGGAGTTTAATAAGCGTCAGGTTTTCCTCCATCAGTTTAGGATGAAAGTCAAATTCCGAAGTACAAACATGTGAATAATTTCCAAAGTACTGTCAACCTGAAGTGTTTAAAATAACTTCCTTAGAAATAACAGGTCTCCGAAAATTTGGAAAAACTTTTTCAAAATTTAAGTCTTTTAACGATATTAGATGGGAGATTAACTGTTTCTCATTTTTCCCCAAATATTGGTGTCATCCTACAGCCTACATGAAATAACTTCACGATGCTTCTGGTCTCCCTCTGGAGATATACTGTATATCAGAGAAGTCAGTAGGCTATCCCCCAATTCAAACCAAAGCAAGGTTAAATCCAGAGAAACCGATATTTATAAAATCACTACTGATAGAAAGGCGATCAGAAATAATCAGGGTAATCTATCTATCTATATAAGTACCATGTCCTCGACGTGGGCTGTCAATTGCCTCCAACTAGTTCTGTTTCTACCTCTCTATAACTGTCCAGCTACTACATTTTCATTTACATCTTCCAGTAAGCTGTCCAAAAACAAGGGTAATAAGAATAGAAAAATAAACTCATATACCTTAAAAAAACGATACAATAAAAACTGAAAATGCTAAGCTAAAAGGGGAAACATTTGCTTACAACCTTGAAATTAAGTTCTTTAAAGCGCACCTAACCCTTGCCCTATTGGTGCCATATTATAGCTAGCTTTTATGTATTTGTTTACAAAATCTGGCTCAAAATTAGTTCTTATCTAAATATAATGCAGTTTTATTTATTGGAATCTTTGGAGTCTTGTTCCTTAAAAAAAAAAGCGTGACTTATTCATTTTTCCCCCGTCTTTTCACAAATCACACTATAAAGACGTAGTGCAACAGCTTCTCGTAAATAGGTAATATCAGCTTAGTTAGAAATGAAGATTTTAATTTTAACACTGAAATGGATAACGCAGGGTCAAGCTGCCAACTAATCATAAAGAGTTCATCTGTAACATAACTGGTATGGAATGAACATCTTGGCCTTCCACTCTTCTTTGACTCTCACTTTCTTTCTCTTCTCACTCTTACCTTTCTCTCTCTCTCTCTCTCTCTCTCTCTCTCTCTCTCTCTCTCTCTCTCTCTCTCTCTCTCTCTCTCTCTCTCTCTCTTACCATAGTAAATGATAAAAGTTAACGTCAAGTTTATATCCCCATCTACATAAAACTCTCAATTTCAAACTAAATATCATCTTGAGAAACATTACAAGTTCCATTCTCTTGTGACATGATGTTCGTGAAGTGAATCTTTATCTCACTAAGAGTTGGAATTGTTGAAAGACTAACAGGCAAGAATGGAAGTAATAATGTGGTTTATGGAATGGTTGCAAGATTTCTGGAGGTTTGGATGAATTAATAAATTCCTGGAATTTAGACGGTAAGAAGAACTGATTACATGGGTTACGCCCCGTCTGTTTAATATATCCACTGTAATACCTTGCAATTCCAAATTATAAAAGGGGTCAGTGCCAATTTTCATCTCGCCAAAACCCTCTCAAAATCTACTTTTTAGTCCAATTATTATTATTATTATTATTATTATTATTATTATTATTATTATTATTATTATTATTATTATTATTATTATTATCATTATTATTATTACTTCCGCCAAGGAGGTCATGTTTTCACCTCTGTCTGTTTGTTTGTCATCAACCTAACTCAAAATGTTACCAGCAAATTTTTACCAACATACTACAAATATATAAAAACGATGTATTCAGGCCGAATCTCTCTCTCTCTCTCTCTCTCTCTCTCTCTCTCTCTCTCTCTCTCTCACTGAATGTCCTTTAGGCCGGTATAACTCATGTAAGGTGTTTTATTATTATTATTTTACAACATCGAACCGTAACTGAAATTATTTTTACTTTCCTCGGTGACTTGAACAAAGCTAATATAGCTGTTAACGGAAGGAATTGATTAGCTGCAGATTCATGGCATATATACAGTATATATATATATATATATATATATATATATATATATATATATATATATATATATATATATATATATATATATATATATATATGTGTGTGTGTGTGTGTGTGTGTGTTTGTATTCAGTATTTGCAGTGGATATTCGAAACGTCAAATGATAACACAATATGGCAACTCTATTTGTAAAATTTTAATGCTTTAACTAGCAAAAACACCCCTTAGTCCTTCCAATGTAATTTCATCTTCCATTGCATATTCCGTTCTTAGAATCTCCGTCTTTCTTCTATTTATCTTAGGCAAGTCCTGTGGTGCTCTGCTAATAAGGACTGCGTCACCAGTATACTCTAGGTCCGCTAATTTCCTGTTACCAATCCAGTCCAATCTTTCTACACCATCCCCAACTGTTCTATGCATTACAAAATCCATGAGGAGATATACAACAAAGGTGACAACACATTCCCTTGGATTACTCCACTGTTCACTAGGAATTGATTAGATAGGACTACACTAGCATTAACTTTGCACTTGCTATGCTCATGACCAAACTTAATCAAATTTATATATTTGAGAGGAACGCCATAATAACACAGGACTCTCCACAAAATTGTCCGGTGCACACTATCAAAGGCTTTTTCATATTCCACAAATGTTATCAAAAGTGGATTCCTATATTCTAGACATTACTGTACCACATGTCTTAAAATGAAAATTTGGTCAGTACAACTTCTACTTGTTCCAATTCCTTCTTGTTCATCTATCTTTCTCTCTAGTCTTCAGAGTGAGCATATTATATATATATATATATATATATATATATATATATATATATATATATATATATATATATATATATATATATATATATATGTATATATATACATATATATATATATATATATATATATATATATATATATATATATATATATATATATATATATATATATTCATGAAAACAGACGTAAGTGAGATGCCTCTGTAATTATTACAATCAGTCAGATCTCCCTTTTTTGCCATTTTCACCAACACTCCTAGCTCCCATTCATCAGGGTTTGCCTCTTCATGTCACATTCTACAAAATAATCTTGTAAGTATTCTGGGAAACACTTCATTTTTGGCCAATATCATCTCAACAGTTATTCCATCGTACCCCATCTCTTGAGTCTCTTTTAATGATAACTTCGACTTCAAACTCACTGAATTCATTGGCACATCAAGGGCTTTTTCAGCTTCAGGTATATCAATCAAATTATTTCCTTCACATAACGTTGCCCTTCTTCATTTTCCGTTGTTATAATAGATCTATCTATCTTCTTGATGGGTATATGCTTCTTCTTTGCCCCAGTAGAGATTACATTAATAATTTTATGAGAAATTCTTACACCATAGCCACTCCCTGAATTCATAGCTTTGTCAGCCACATCTGCTTTCCTGTCTAAATATTCTCGCTAGTCATTCCTGGGTTTTCTTTTGACCTCACTTTTAATAATCAATTTCTGTCTTTGTCTTCTTTTTAGAGTATCCCAAGTTTTATTTGACATCCATGGTTCTCTCCTTGTAACTTCATGTCCCAAGACTTCACTACCAACTCACTGATACATGTTCTTAATATCACACCATTCTTCATTATACGTTTGCTCTTCTTTTATTAAAGTCTCTAAGACTGCAAATAGATTCCTACATTCAATTGCAAAGGTTTTTCTGTAATCATCTTCTAGAAGCTTGGTTGTATCAAATATTAGTGTTCTATCTACATTTATGTTGGGTGCTTTCAGTTTTAATTTCAGTGTGGTAATCAGCAGCTGGTGATCACCACCAATATCCGCGCCTCTATAGTTTCTTACATTTCTCAGAACTCTCCTTCTCTCTTTAGTGATGGCCATATGATCTATTTGATATTTGTAATTGCTACATGGGGAAGTCTATGTATATTTGTATATGTATGTATGTATGTATGTATGTATGTATGTATGTATGTATGTATGTATGTATATACATATATGTATATATATTACTCTCTTGGTTGTTTGTGTGGTAGTCTGAATATATATGGAACTGTACATATTGTATTTACGTGAATAGATCTATTTATTTGGTTGTGTATTATGCCGGTTATATAGAAATAAACCTCTGAACATTTAAGAATTTATCCTTTTTCTATCTTTAAACTGTGAAACCTTGTTGCATTACTTTTATGTTTCAGGGTAAAATTACAATAAAAATTTTTTTTATAAAATTTTGTTTTTATCCAATCAATTTACTTAATTTGCCTGGAGTATGGCATATGCTGAAATGAAGTTCATTTCTATTGGACTTTCACACAGTTTTCAGGATTTAAGAAGATATTCATAAAGTCCGGCATAGAGATCAAAATGGTTGACGAAAATTTCAACCAAATATAATAGGGAATCTTTGGCAGACCAACGTATCTTAGGCTAAAGACTCTTCAAAACATTCAATATATTTTCAGGAAGAAAACTATAACCATATCACATCATAAATAAAAGAGAAAAGTTGTCAATTAAACAAGACTAGAGTTGAACCTAAATATCTTGTAGAAGAAACTCTTTATTTATACACAAAAACAATAAAAATTAACAAAAGGAAAGCAAGAATCGGTTAAGAACTAAAGAGGACGATGGAAAAAGTCATTAATCACCCATAACCAAAAAAAGAAAAAAAAAAAAAGGCAATAACAACTCTTAAGTCAATAAGAAGATCCTACCAAATAGAGAACTGGAAGATTTGAGTGGGTGACATAAGCCGACAATTCCCAGCCTTTACTTTCTCTTCTTGACATTTATTCTTTCCTCCAACATTTTGGATCTTTCTTAGAAGGGTAACTGCTACCCAAAAGATGGCCTGATATTGAGTGTAATATGCCTGAATGCATAAAAAGAAAAAAAAATTACAATTATCTAAAAACATCTCTTTTCTCTAATACATTCTCAACTGCAATTTAAACATTGCTTATGTGTTACAACCAGTTAGTGATCAGTGTTGAGTGATGCACCTATAGTCGGGTCAGCCGAATTCTTTAGCCATACTTTTTTCTCAATGCACAAAAATTATAAAAGGAAATACTCTCCATAACTAAATATTTTCGTTGTCCGTTCAAAGTTAAAAAGGAAACATAACGCACAGCAAGTAAATAAATAATGGATACATAATGTACACACACACACACACACACACAAACACACACACACACACACACACATATATATATATATATATATATATATATATATATATATATATATACACACTCACACACTAGTAGACATGACTTGTCAAAACTGACGGCTAAATATTTAGATAGATATGCACACCCATACACACGTAACCCCATCTCCCCCGGTTATGACTACTACCTCTACCCCTTGCTTGAGATACGGGGAGAGCTGAGCATGACCAGAAAGATTATATATATATATATATATATATATATATATATATATATATATATATATATATATATACATATATATATACAGCCAGACATTTGCTCTTTATTATATAAGGGAGATTTATCAATTTCCCCTAACAAGGGTTGGCTCCATAGAAAAACATCACAACAGTGCCTAGCTTATTTATAATTCAATTGCCAAATTTTGGACGAGCCTCTCAGAAGTTAAACTTCTTTAACATAAATCGCTTCATATACGTACACAGCGGGTTCAATAAGTAGCACATCCAAGCTCCATAAACACTGCGTCAACAATCCCTATCTTATATGTACTCGTTCTTTATACTGGATAATAGCGCTCTTCTCTTCCAATGGGGTTTCCACACCATCTATTCAACCTTTCCTATCATTCTACCAATTTTTAACAAATCTACCCGCACACACACACACACACACACACACACACACACATATATATATATATATATATATATATATATATATATATATATATATATATATATATATATATACTTCAATAAATGTGAGAAGAAACCACCCTTTCTCATTATATAAGCCCTTTCTATTTCCTACAAATTTGAACCTACACATTGCTTTGGAAGCTAATTCATATATGGACTTCATAACACACACTTGATTAATACCTCCTCTTTTGAGTTTGTGACGGGCCGAGAGAAGGGTTAGGACTCAAAGGCAGGAAGTAATCAACTGACTAAGTTTATTATAGAACACTCTCCTTTATATATATAAAACCTCGAGGCAACAGGCTTTTTCATGTTCACAAGACAGACAATGTTACAGAGGAAAACCGGAGACATGATTATTCAGGTTCTTTTTAGTGCGAAGGAAGAGCACAGATACAAGCATAACATATACAAAATAATTTATGTACGATCGTGTGACACACGGTTGGTACATGGCTCCCCCCCTAAAAATGACATACTGTACATGTTAAATAGGGCGCCCTGATCTAGAGAGGCAAACTGTAGGCGGGTCATCTGGCAGAAGATAAGCAGGGTTTAGACAATCAATGGAGACCCAGTCTTCTTTGCCACGAATTTTTAGTAGGAATGCTTTCGGACTGCGTCGGATCACAAGGAAAGGGCCCGTGTAAGGGGGCGTTAGCGGTGGCTTGCTAGTGTCGTTGCGCAGAAAGACGTGCGTTGCAAAGTGCAAGTCCGTTGGTATGTGATGCTTCGCTGGGGGCTTGTAAGTCTGGCGACACGGAGTAAATTTTCCCACGACGTGACGTATGCGCTGGAGATCGTCGGAGGAGGTTGTAGAAGGAAAAAATTCGGCAGGGACGACCTACGGGTCGCCATACACCATTTCAGCCGCCGAGACGTCCAGGGCGTCTTTAGGAGTGGTCCTTAGTCCCAGGAGGACCCAGGGAAGCTGAGTAAACCAGTTGCAATCCTTGCAGCGGGACATCAAAGCTGCTTTGAGGGTGCGATGAAAACGTTCAACCATTCCATTGGCAGCGGGGTTGTAGGCCGTTGTCTGATGTAGGGTGATGACCAGGAGATTCGCTAATGATGTCCAAAATTGAGAGGTGAAAGTGGTTCCCCTGTCAGAAGTAATATGCTCAGGGATACCAAATCATGAAATCCATCCAGAGAGTAAGGCAGATGTACATGAGGCGGACGTTGCAGTTTCCATGGGAATGGCTTCAGGCCAACGAGTGGAGCGGTCGATGACGGTAAACAGGTAACGATGTCCTTGTGATGTGGGTAGGGGGCCTACAACATCGACGTGAATGTGTGCGAAACGACGCTGAGGTTGAGGAAAGGTGCCCACTCCTGAATCCGTGTGTCGATGTACTTTGGAAGTTTGGCAAGAAGTACAGGCGCATACCCAATCCTTAGCATCCTTAGAAATGCCGTGCCAAATGAACTTTGCCTTCAGCAGCTGTGCAGTAGAACGGCATGAGGGATGTGAAAGGCCGTGAATGAAATCAAACACCTGCCGTCGCATGGGAGCAGGAATCCAAGGTCGCGGTCTACCAGTACTGACGTCACAGAGGGTGGTGGTGTTGGAGTCTTCGAGGGGAAAGTCTTCCCAACGGAGGGACGTGCAGGATGTCCTACATGCTTGATACTCTGGATCCTGTCGTTGGGCTTCAGCCAGGGCGTTGTAATCCAATCCCAGTTGAACGGCAGCCAACGTGTTTCTTGACAGGGCATCGGCAACGGGATTCATTTTCCCAGGGACGTATTGAAGGGTGCAATTGTATTCAGCCACGGTGGAGAGATGTCGGCGTTGACGGGTGGACCAGGCGTCAGACTGTCGAGTGAAGGCGTGCACCAGAGTCATGTGGTCTGTGCGAATGACGAATGGCGTACTTTCTAAGAAATGACGAAAGTGACGGACAGCCAAGTGCACCGGCAGCAATTCTCGATTGAAGGTAGAATAACCCGATTCTGCCTTGGACAGTTTTCTGCTGAAGAAGGCCAATGGGCGGGGCGAGCCGTTGACCACCTGCTCGAGTACTGCACCAATAGCGACGTCGCTGGCATCGGTGGAGAGAAGGAGAGGGGCATGTGGGATAGGAAAAGTGAGAGCCGCAGCAGTTGATAGGGCCTTCTTTGCATTGCAGAAGGCTGCATCTTGAAGGGGACCCCACTTCAGGTCCTTTGGCTTGCCCTTGAGGGAGGCATAGAGGGGAGCAAGAGTGGCGGCAATGGCTGGCAGAAAACGGTGATAACAGTTGATCATGCCCAAGAATTCCTGCAGATCTTTGACGGTCGAAGGCACGGGGAAGTCCTGAACGGCTGCTACCTTCTCAGGGAGGGGGTGGACTCCTTCAGGAGTGATGCGGTGCCCTAAGAACGACACTTCGTTGGCGCCAAAGGTACACTTGTCGTACCGGATTACAAGGCCGTTTTGTTGCAGGCGGTCGAGGCAACAGGCTTTTTCGTGTTCACAAGACAGACAATGTTACAGAGGAAAACCGGAGACATGATTATTCAGGTTCTTTTAAGTGCGAGGGAAGAGCACAGATACAAGCATAATATATACAAAATAATTTATGTACGATCGTGTGACACACGGTTGGTACAAGTTTAAACCCACACTGCTCTTTCCCAATCATTCCTTCTGTTATCTGTGTTATGGCCCTATTTTACTATGTAATAATATGCCCTTTATTCCTAACTGACGAAAAACCTAACTTTTATTCAGATTTACCATGAATACGGACAATACTACATTAGTAGGTTTTTTGTTTATACTTTTTCCCGTTTGTACGGAATGCTCAAGGTATTAATTCTTTAAAAATTTGATGTCGACTGCTAACTACGTAATTTATGTTCCTGACTGTAGATCTGGGGTTGCTGAATTCCTTAATAGATATATAATAGATATATAGCTGAAATTAGTGCATGGTGCAAATTATGGGGCATGAAGTTGAATCCTAACAAAACTCAAAGCATGATAGTAAGTAGGTTGAGGAAAATGGCTCTTTTAAAATTCTGGATGTGATTCTTGATAGCAAATTTACTTTTGAGAAACACATTAGGCCTGTCTCTTCTTCTAATGCACAAAAAATGGCTTATTGAGAAAGTCTTTTAAGATTTTCACTGATCAAGCTATTCTGAAGCGTTTTAATTCTTTCATTCTGCCTTGTTTCGAGTACTGTTCTTGAGTCTGGTCTTCGGCTGTTGAATCTCATCTTCATTTGTTGGACAGGAACTTACAATCTATTAAATTTCTAATTCCTGCTGATCTAGATATTAATTTCTGGCATTGTCGATTTGGTTATTCATTATGCATGTTGCATAAGAATTCTCATAATTCTGACCATCCTTCGCATGCACATCTGCCCGGACTGTACCACCCTGTTCGTAATACTAGATATGTAGTTAATTCTAATAGTCAGACCTTCTCCATCATTAGGCTCAATACTACACAGTATTCTATTAGTTTTATACCAGCTGTGACCAAGCTGTGGAATGATTTTTCTAAAGGTAGTTGAATCGGCGGGACTTCAAAAGTTCACACTGGCAGCGAATGTTTCTATGTTGAAATGGCTAACTTGAGTCTTTTTTTTTATAGTTTATATATGAAAGATCTATTCTAATGTTATTAATGTTCTTGAAGGGTTCTACTATAATTGGTCATTACTTATCTTGTAGTTAATTTATTTCCTTATTTTGTTTCCTCGCTGGGCTACTTTCCCCGTTGGAGCCCTTGGGCTTAAAGTATCCTGCTTTTCCAAACTAAAGTTGTAGCTTAGGTAATAATAATAATAATAATAATAATAATAATAATAATAATAATAATAATAAACGGGTGAAAGAAATTTAATGACATTACTCAGTCCTAACCTACAATTCAAAACCAGGTTTTCTAGCCCGGGAGACTCGCGTTTGATTAATGAGACCACAAAAAGCTTATACATATATATATATATATATATATATATATATATATATATATATATATATATATATATATATATACACACATATACATATACATATATATATATATATATATATATATATATATATATATATATATGTGTGTGTGTGTGTGTGTGTGTGTGTATGTATGTGTGTACCGGATATGCACAGATCGACACATTTACACACACACAGTATACGTATATATATAATCTGCTGTTATACATACAGTACACACACACACACACACACACATATATATATATATATACATATATATATATATATATATATATAAAATACTATGTTTAAATAAAATTCGTTAAAATTAAGATATAAAATTCTTCTTGTCTTTCTTCGCGACCCCATTGTCCTTTCCTAAGAGGCATTTCTCTAAGACATAGCACCGTCGATAACAGGCACTATACCAGAACTAATGCTACAACTAGACCGACATCAAACCTTACCACGGTCCCATAACTTTAAGAAACATGATACTATCTAGACCAGAACAACATCGGGTGTTTACCGGAGAGAGAGAGAGAGAGAGAGAGAGAGAGAGAGAGAGAGAGAGAGAGAGAGAGAGAGAGAGAGAGAGAGAGAGAGAGAGAGTACTCTATGCTGTGCGTGGTATAAGATAAACCTAGAGTCCACCTCTTGTATTAGGTTTTAATACGATGTAATGAATACAAACTATCTGCAAATTACTGCGAATATGACACGGCATTTATGAGATGATGGTATCATGTGCTATGAAGAGAGAAGCCAAAAACGGACAAACACTTCACACACCTGCTTCCCGTTTCGCACATTCAGGTTGCAACACAATCAAGCTCCTTAATTAAGTCCAATCTCTTGCATCATGCAGCCAAAATATTATAGGAAGCAATGCGACCTCTATCTCTCGGAAAAGAAACCAACCGTAATAAGAACGTGCAATAAAATAAAATGACAAAGGCAAAAAAAAAAAAAATGAATTTTCTCCAGCAGCTCGGGAAAGATTCGGGGGAATGCCCAAGCAGCTGTCTCTGCCAAGATCAAAGTTCCAGCGAGCGCTTTCGTTTTAAATCAAAACCCCCACTTTTATATGCAAATCTCAGGTCTTACATTTCGCTAAACCGGTCCAACAACATAGCAAGGATTAAACTGTTCCAGAACAGGGAAAAGATCCAGGGTAAAATAACATGTCGCCATATATATATATATATATATATATATATATATATATATATATATATATATATATATATATATATATATATATGTATGTATGTTTGTATTCACAAATACAATCAACTTGCTTTATGTCTTTATATAGTAAGTATCATGTATCATTAATTCTTTTCACTGTACGAACTGTTTTATAGATTCATCACACGAAACTACTGTTGAACTGAAGCATAAAACAAATTTGTGATAGCATTCCATCTAGGGTTATACTTCCTGCAATATCAAGTAGTTTTATATCAATTACTTTACGAGAAAGACTTATAATCAGTATGAGAAATCGACTCTGAGTTTAGATCAAAAGATCCGCCTTGAGAATATGATATTGCTTGGAGATAGGTGATATTGCTAAAGATTAAATATCCAGCAGGTCTTCACATACAAAAGCAAAGTAAAGATAGAAAATTTTGGGCACTAGAGTTTTAAAGATTATGAAAAAGCTGGAAAATAACATAAACAAGAGAAAGGGCATTTGGGTAAATGAAAATCTAAATGGTAGTACGAGATTGGCATTGGTAATATAAAAATTGACATACCGTTCTGAAAAAGTTTCCAGGAAAAGACCTGTTACTTTTCATTTCAGAAGTTGAAGTGAGAAGAAGCTAGTTGTAATATAGAGGATTAAGTTGGAGAGGAGACGAAGTAAGAGGTTAGCTGTAAAGATGGCTAGGCAAGTAAATATTAGTTTTAATGGGACAGGCAAGAAGTTGGTTGAGTAGGTGAAATAAGAATTAGTAAAGTAAGAAGTTTACTTTGAGAAGGTGAACTATGAATAAATCATTTACATGGTAGGCGAGGTAAGAGAACGATAGTTGTAGAATAGATAAGGCAAGTCATTCGTTTTAAGGATGGTGAGATGCGAAATTAGTTATAGGCGAGGTGAGAAGTTAGTTATAAAAAAAAAGTTAAAAATAGTTGTATAATAAGCACAGTAAGAAGTTAGCAAGTTGCAGAGGTGATTTATAGACAAAAATAGCTGTAACGTAGGCTAACTTCTAGTTCACTTTCAATATATATATCATCATCATCAGCCATTACTAGTCCACAGCAGAACAAAGGCCTCAGACAGATCCTTCCACTTACGTCTGTTTACGGTCTTTAAATGCCAATTCACACCCACAAACTTTTAGTTCGTCAATCCATATATACACATTCAGTCATACATACATACATACATACATACACACACACACATATATATATATATTATATATATACATATACATATATATATATATATATATATATATATATATATATATATATATATATATTCATGAGTGTATGTGTTACCCATGAGGCAAGAGTGTCTAGTGGCTATTACAAAGTTAGTTAAGAAATTGGTTGTAGAGAGGGCGAGCTAAGAATAAATTACTTGTGGAGTAGGCGAGGTTAAGTAAAAAGTTAGTTGTACAGAAGATAAGATAAGAATAAGTTAGTTGAAGAGTAGGTTAGGCAAGAATAAGACACATTTAAAGTAGGTGAGGTAATGAAATGGTGAATAAGTAAGGCATGAAGTTAATCATTATAAAGGTGAGATAAGAATAAGTAGGTTGCAAAGTTGGTGAGGTAAGACAAAAGTTAGCTGATGACTAGGTGAGGTAAGAAGGCCGTTAAAGAGGGAATTAGATAAGTTCGCTCTAGGGTAGGCTAGGTAAGAAACTTGCTGTAAAGGAGAGGTAAGAAAAAGTTAATGGTAGAGTAGGTGAAAGTAAGCTCAGTAAGAAGTATTAGAAGAGGTGAGGAAAGAAGTTGGTTGAAGAATAGATGAGCTAAGAAATTACTGTAAAGCACAAGAAAAGGATAGTAAGATGCAGAGGAAGTAAATTATGTAAAATTTAGATGTAAAGTCGGTGAGGAAAGAAGGTGAATTAAGAATATGAAGTAGGAAGTTAGTTTTACAGAAAGCATAGTAAGAGCTATGCTAAGTAAAATACATGTTAAGTAAAAACAGTTGAGTAGACATGACAAGAAACTGGTTATAATGGAGGTACGGTAAGAAGTTAGTCATAGAGTGAACAAGGCAAGCATATAGTTGAAGAATAAATACGGTAAGAAGTTAGATAGTTGTAAGGAAGATGATTAAAGAAAATGTTTGATGTAGAGTAGGAGGTACAAGAAGTTATTTGCATAATAGATGAAGTAAGAACTGAGTTATAGAGTAAGTAAAGTAAGTTATTTGTTAGTAGCAGGGCAGATATAGAGTGGGCAAGGTAACAAGAAGTTAGTTCCTGACTAATTTAGGCAACAAGTTTGTCGTAGACAAGGTAAAGTAAGAAGAAATTAGTTATAGAGTAGACAAGGTAAGATAATAATTACTTGTAGAGAATGTGAGGTAAGAAAACGTTAGCTGTCTGAACATTAGGCCTAGTCATAAGAGGTTAGATTAGATAGCAATATGAGATGTTGGTCTTAGAGAGGGTGGGAAAAGAAAAACCTAATTGTATTGTAGCCAAGGAAAGTAATTAGATGTACAGTAGATAAGATAAGAAGTTAGACACAGAGTAGGAATCATATTTTTAGGGAAGACGAGGTGAGAAGTATATTATACAGAAGGGGAGGGAAAAAAGTTAGTTGCAGAGTAAGCGAGGCAAGAAGTTAATTTTGGAAAAAGTAAATTTATGATTTAGTTACACAGATCAGATAAAAACAAGGTAGTTGTAAATAAATAGAAGTAAGTTACTTGTACAGTAGGTAAAGAAAAAAGTTATTTGTACAATCGACGATGTAAGAAGTGTGCTGTGGAGATGATGAATTAAGTCGAAGTAAATTATAGAGTAGGAGAAGGAAGAAGTCAGGTGTAAATTAGTCAAAGTAATAACTTTGTTGTAAAGAAGGCATGAAAGAAGATAGTTGTTGGGAGGGTGGGGCAGGAATGGGGTAGTTGTAGAATGGGCAACATAAAAAAGTTAGCTGTACAATAAGTTGATAATAGAGCAGGCAAGGTTAAAATTTAGTTGTGGATTAGGCGAGACAAGAATGGCAATATGAGCTATGCTTAAGGCTCAGATGATGCAAGCTTGAATGATAAAGCTGCGAGATAATTCTTTCTTGAACTTGAATTGTTACTTAGTGATACATACAATTTATGAATGAGGAAGAGAAAGTTGTTTATTAGATGATCTGGAACTTGTGTATAAAGAAAAGCGTACAGTATAATGATTATATATAGCGTTTAGGAGGTTTGCATAAATAAGCAACTGACTAAAACAACCTAGTGAAAAATTTAATACACCTGCCCTTGAAGTCTGCAAGTCTGCATGTCCCCAAAAGTTTTATTTCCCATAACTATTTGAGATCAAACGGTTTCTACATACGTGAATCATTGTACACCAAAGTAGTCACTTATTTCAAAACTTCCTTTGTCTCAGTTTAGTACATGCTTTAGGCTCGAGAGCAAAGCTCTTGTAGTCAATTGTATATGTATATTTTGCAATGACTGATTTTGGCTATTTCTACACTCAACAGTTGGCAAGAAGCCACGCAAGGCAAATGGGTAAACTGCGGAGTAAATGCAAAGAAAGAAGATACCATACCAGTGGAGAGGTTTCAGATCAAGTGTAAGAATAACCTTGAAAAGTTTAGAGAATATACTCATTTTACTCAATGCTCCAGTCTTTATTTAGCACTTGAAATAAAGAACATAATACCGGCTGATGACCCTCAGTCATCTGAAAACAGCTCTTGGGAGTGGAATTTACTTTTTCCTAACAAGAAATATTGATGATAATAATAGTAGTAGTAGTAGTAGTAGTAGTAGTAGTAGTAGTAGTAGTAGTAGTAGTAGTAGTAGTAATTGTAAAAAAATAAACATCAATTATATTCCAGTATATTGAAGACGAAACAGACCAAAAGGAACTGCTCAAATAGGAGCACACACACACATACATATATCTATCTATCTATCTATCTATCTATCTATATATATATATATATATATATATATATATATATATATATATATATACTTTATATATCGATGTATACTTAGATAACAATTATCCCCTTTGAACGAAAAAGATAAATAAGAATAAGAATTAAGAGAAAACATAGTACACTAGAAACATATAAGGCAAAAACATACCTGAACGATAATAAGTAAGGATGAAAATGGAGGTTAGTAATTAACATGGGAAAAGGGCAGAACACGCCTGAAGATGAAATCATCCTCCGAATCTCATATTCAACCAATCCAGAACGAGTCTATAAAAGGCGTTCTCAGATAACGTGTAACTGATAAACCTACAGATAGAGAAACATTAGTTCAAAACCATTTATCATTGTGGCTGTACAGCTCCTCTCCCATGGCCTGGCGTATTGCTCCGTGGGGGACCCAACGCGCTCAATAGAGGGAGAATTAGCAAATTGGGGACCTGAAGGTGAAATGGTTGGAGTGGAAGTTTGTGGTTAAAAAGAAAGATGGAAAGATTAGGGTTTCATACTCCAGTGAACTCAACTCTATTTTTATAATTTGAGAAAAAATCTGATTGATTACTTAAATCGGATTCTTCAAATAAGACAAAGCTCACACCCGAAACATGTTTATGCTTTATGCCCACTCTTGTTACAAAGAAGCAACTTAGCACCTTCCCACGAAATTTTTCCACACCTATCAACAACAGCACCTCCACCCTCTCCCTATGGCCTGGGAAAACAAAGAGGATATGATAGGTTAGACATTGGGTATGATAGAATAGACACTAAAGCCAGTGCATTAAGAACCTGAGGTGTAAGAACGAGAAGAGAAGCAGGACTAACGTGGCAGCCATACCTAATGCTGATGTAGAAACTAGTAACACAATTAGATTCTCTTTCTTATTCCGCTTTTCTTTCTCTTTATTCACTCAAGACATTAGGTTGAGGGATCCCCGGTGAGTCTTTGCCACATGAACTGTAGATGAGAACTCAAATAATGTCTCTTCAATGTGTGTAGCTTTTTTTTTTTTTTTTTTTTTATTAATGCACATTACTTAGTTTGCCTTGATGGATGTCAGTGTAAATGGGAGGAGGCAGAATGTTCTTAGCAAACAGAGCAAAGGTTAGAGAGAGAGAGAGAGAGAGAGAGAGAGAGAGAGAGAGAGAGAGAGAGAGAGAGAGAGAGAGAGAGAGAGTTGAAGAAACCCTGAATACTGGCTTCTTCAGCAAATTAATAATAAGAATTATCATCATTACTTTTTGAGGTGTGACTACCATACCTCTTTTCAAAAGACGAATTCTACCTTCATATTGGATCTTTAAATCATATGGAACGATTGACACTGCCTATATTCAATCTCCCATCATTACTACTACTACTACTACTACTACTACTACTAATAATAATAATAATAATGATGATGGTAAACCGACCGTGGATAGCAGTTAGTATGCGAATCAAAAGACCATGCAAATGATTGTAGTCCTTTCGGATAAAAATGTTTGAAGTCTGTTTATGACCCAAATTCGACTTTTCTTAAATGTCAGTATCACTATAGTTTTAAATACGCCTTCGTTCTTAAAATTATTATCATAATAATTATACAAGGAAAAATTCAATATATATTGTTTTCTTATAGATTATATTTATCATGCTATGAAATGATGATGTTGAAATCCTCATCCTCATTTTTTTTTTTTCTGGGACAAGGGTATTACCAACAGAAATGAATCAATCCTTTAACCATTGGTATTTCCGTTTTGAACTTTTTTCGATCTAACTTTCAACAGCTATACAACTTTTTGTTTCCCCTTCTGCGAACCACAAGGTCAAATATCCAGTTTGATCTTTCATCGTGCTCCTCATATCTCCACATTTTTGGGATGCCAGTTTGTAAGAAATAATCAAACGATTTCCATATCTATCTTTAAAGAAGATTTGTCTTTGATGAAATCTACTGGAATAGAAAAACACAGTTATTGAAAATGATTGACTTGTAATACTATGAGTTAAAGAAATAATTAATTAACTAAAATTGGAGGTTGTATGCACGAATGAATCTGTGTGCATAAAATAAAGAATATGCAATCAGGTCTACACATACATATATAGTTTATATACCATAAATATATAAGTATGTATACCCATAACTATATGTATATGTATTCATAAATATGCGTATTATTCTTCGTTTTTATTGTCCAAAATTAGTTTCCTTACAAAAGGATTTCAATGTTGAAACTTCATTTGATTCTTGCTATAAAACTTATTTTCTATATTCGTTTCTTACTTTTCTAAAAGCTGCTGATATAAACCAATAACAAATATAACATCAAACCTATTACTACTAATAATAAAACAATTAATAATGACATTAATATAGCTAAGAACATGACTTCTGGCCAGCAATGAATCATAAGATTATGTTGTATTATGTCCAAAAAGTTTGTTTGTGAATAACAAGTCCGATCTCCAAAACAATTCTAACCCCCCCCCAGGAGGGGGGGGGGGGCACACGAAAGATGACCTGCTTCACTACTCCTCATGGTCTCTCTATTAGTGTCTCTTGTCAACTTTATCATACACATATCATTAGGACTGTATGGTCCATAGTTCCCTCTGTACTTAACACGGGGTGAAAGTTTTCGTTAAGTAGAAAGTGATTTACTAGAGGTAAAGGAAATCGTGAGACGTCATTACAGTCAAGGAATATAAGACATAAAAAATAAATCACGTAGTATCCATAATCTTTCTTTAGAAAAGATTACGAGGCTTTAAATAATGTCAGCATAAGTCCAAGCAATTGACCGACAAGTCATAATATAATCTGAGGATATTATTGCGAGTGACCTAATCCTGAATATTTTCTCAGTATAACTAAGAGAGAGAGAGAGAGAGAGAGAGAGAGAGAGAGAGAGAGAGAGAGAGAGAGAGAGAGAGAGAGAGAGAGAGAGAGATATTATACACCCGTTTACCAAGGTTTCTATTACAGGTCATTGTAACCATCTGATATGATCCGTCTTCGGACATTATCGAAAAGCTTTCTTAGAAGCAATTTCCGCCTAACAACTTCAACTTTTTTCTCTAACCACTTTTCCAAAACATACAAAAAGCTGTAGACTCGAGTTCGGTAACCTAACAAGCCCTATTGGAAAGGAGACAAGTTTTTTTTTTTTTTTTTTTTTTTTTTTAAACAAAGAAATATACTATAAATAAATTAATTTAATATCTCCAAAGATGTTACATGTACAATCTGTAACTATGAACTTTTATCAACTAAAGATACTGTGTCAACATCAGGTTAAGCCATATCAAATCCTTCGTTTACAAAATATTGCTAAATTGTTGAAAATATATACAGTCAGAAACTACCTATATAACATATTTACATTATCGTTTATCTTGTAATCTAACCTATACAAACTGGGCCCAAAATCACCATTCAAATCATGCTTTTTACAGCTTTATTAGATACAAATATAAGTACAAATTGAAAAAGAGAAATAGATAAAAAATGTCTAAACCAATTAAGAGTATTAACTCAGCCTATACCCTTTTCATTCAAGAGACAAACAAAGATGATTAATTTGTCATATATGAAAAAAAGCTACGATAGACAAAATTAAACTTCTTCACCTACAAACCATAAAAAAACCGTTATTTATTACGATTTTCGCGTGTTAGAATAATAAAACACTGCGACAAATTTTCTTAAAATTAAGAAATGGCTCAAAATACATGTCAGGATCATTACTATAATTTTGATTAACATGCATGTTAAACCCTAATAAAATTAAGAAAATAGAGCTTCCGAAAAGAAAATATTCCGTCAATTACGTGGTAGGATACCTCGATTAGGACAAATCCGTAATTTCCTTGTCATAGATACCTGTTTCGGAAAATCCTTCATTTCGCATGTACAGTAGAAACCGTAATATTCCAAAATAGACGAATGGAAAGATATCAAAGAAAAAATAATAATTTCAAATAATCTTTGCAATAACAGACTATCTGAAACTAACGAGACTTGTTTTTATTGCACTCCAAAAGGCAACCGCGTTCAAATAAAATTCTAAATAAGAAAACAAGATAACTAATTTCATTAGATACGGACACCTTCAAACAATACCTGGCTTGCAAAATATATCTAATACAAACAACACCATTGTATCAAATGCACAACTTGCTTCTCCATTAAAATCACCTTTGAAGGGTTCTTTAGTAGCTAAGCATGGCACCCCAGGGTGAAAATAATAACAAATGTCCTAACAAAAAGAATAAAAATTAATTTATGATAACTGTCTAAGTTAACAGCTGATAACGAACCAAAACACACATCCAGGCATTAAAGCAATGTCAATAAAAGTTTAGATCTCTGATCAGAAAGACAAAAGACACAAGTTTCTTTGATGTGAATTGTGTTAATCAAAAAGACCCTCTCTGGAATGATACGATAATAATGCTTCGGGAATTAAATGACAATTCTTCCAAATCATTCTCTCTCTCTCTCTCTCTCTCTCTCTCTCTCTCTCTCTCTCTCTCTCTCTCTCTCTCTCTCTCTCCACCAAGTCGAAAAACCAAGCGTACAGGAGCTCGAAAATAATTCTTTCTTCGATAAACATGAGCGAAGGCAAGACCAAGAATTGAAAGCATGGTTGAATTTTATTCGGTCGTGTTTGGATTGTGCATGACCAGGGCCACAAAAGCCGCAACGTCGGCAATCACGAGAACATGACAGATGAAGAACGAAATGCGAAGCTCCTAACACCTAAATCTGTCGGTATTAGGGTGTGGGAGAAAGAGAGAGATAGAAGAAAATGGAAGGGGATTATAAACGACTCTTTG
>NC_090751.1:54634785-54637285 GCF_036898095.1 Palaemon carinicauda
AAACCTACATTCTTACCATGACTCAGAATTAGTTAACAAGACGAACGACGTAGTCACATAAGCCCTGACTGCTTCTGTTGATAAGTCATGTAGCCATTCGCTTTCAAGGAAAAACATAAAAAAAAAAAAATAAGTATGAAACTCAGAAGAGTCAAGGTTAGTAAGAAAGGTCATAAAAGAATTGCCCTTTTAAATGAAGTGGAGGTCTTATTATAAATGATAAACCCAAGTAAATGACACCGATTCATATCTTATTAAGTTATTGATTAAAAGCAGCATTCTTTACTATTTTTTTCCCATCGGGGTATACAAGACCTTCGCAAACTGGTTTAGCTATTCCAAATACGGCCGTTACAAATGAATAAGTTAGTTCCCTTATTGACTTCCCGTGAAATATTAAAGGTGAAATATGGAATGAATGCCGCCTTATTGGTAAGTTTTTAAAATCCTCCGAAAATCTAATTCGGTGTTTTTAACAAAATGATACTGTGGCATCAGTTTTCAATGGTACTGTCGAATGTTTTAATCAAAACCGTATACATTTTCTTACCCAGATCAAGAACAAGAATTACGTATAGTTTTCATAACAAGGGTAAAACTTAATTCAACCACTGATGCCACTTCAAACATAAAGAAAATATATAATTATTGATGGACATCAGGGGAATGTAAATGTTGATGATCTCAGTCTCTACACACTGGCTGTACCTGGCAATCGATTAATTCTCTAGTTACCTTAGTTTCTCCCATCTTTCTTACCTTCATCACCATCAAAGCGGCATGGGAGAGGGAGTGAGAGGGACCTAGAGACAAGGAAAAGATGGAAGAAAAGAATGTACTTTCAGGCGAGAGAGAGAGAGAGAGAGAGAGAGAGAGAGAGAGAGAGAGAGAGAGAGAGAGAGAGAGAGCGAGAGAGAGAGAGGGTGGTCTACCTCCACCTGGTTGGTAATCACCTAGAATGGCACATTTACAAACGAATTAAACGCCGGTATTAGCCAGCTCGTTAAAGTTCCTAATTTGTGGCAGGGAGAGGATGGGAAAGAAAGATAATACTCATATCAAAAATGGGATTGCTAATGCACCGGGGGATAATACTTGACCCCGGGAATATCAAAGAGTCGTGATCGCCCTCGAATTGAATAGTATCGTAAGCATATAATCCCCGTCGAGATTTACATTAGCCAGTCTGGGAGGGGCCCCTTGAAGTCTTGCGGCAGCCTCTACCACGTCTTAAGGATCTTTCTCGGTGAAAGGCCAGTGGGAAATTCGACCTTAATAAATTTCAATGTTAAGTCTTGAGAGGTTGGGGCTCATTTGGTCTCAATTTAGATACTCAAGAGAATTTTTTTTCTTGATGGGGTCTAGGTCACGATTTTAAAGGGGTCTATTTCCAAAGCGATTTTTTCACGGCATTGTAATGTCGGCGGGTTTATTACATGAACTGTTTAATGCACATGGAGCTTTATTATTCTCTCGATCATTCCGGATGGGAAGACACCGAATTCAAATGCAGTCGTTCTAATGATAAGATGACCACTTGGGCCGCCAGGAACGCGCGTTATGAACTTCCCTTAGTGCTCGTAAAAAGCATCTAAAAATACAAACCTCTTGTTCATCAAGATGGCTTATCTATTCATTATTGAAACACGATCTCAAATTAGCTTCGAGTAAAACAAAACGAGGATAGGATGAACAGACGACTTTTAAGACTCGTGGAAGCCATAAAAAATAAATACACAAAAGGGCCGAAAATATCCACTGAACGCAAAAAATGACTGACGCAAAACAATAGTGTTATTTTACTTGATACTGTAAGTATCATACTTTAGGCCAGACAATGGTCCTTCTTCAGGGGCTGTCTTAAGAGTGGCTTCTCAGTTTTATTCTATAATGTCAGCGTACAGTGAGCATGCTAAGAACAGGAAAAAGGATTTATATACGAAGTCCTTTATTATTTGTATTCTTATGAAGTCAAATAAAATTAGCCAAGCCGACATTAACTTGAAAAGAAAGCTTCAATAGAATAAAAGGGTTACAATCTTAAAGGGAAAAAAGCTGAGCGAAGAAACAATTCATAACTAAATACTAAAAACTCAAATAATACAAATAAATTTGAGAATATCATAGCACTCTTAAATTACATTAGCAAGTTGGTATTAATTTTGGTCATATTAATTTTCAACTTAAATAAGCTTGTAGTTCTAATGAAGTTAAAAACTCAAGATTTCCTTGATAGGTGGATCACAAGACACAAATTTATCTTTCATAATTTCAAAAAATATTAAATTAAAAATTCTCTATAAAACTAAATGTTTTTAAATTGTTTTTCATCTTGATATATTTTTTCCAGATGATCGCAAATGAAGTTATAAGCCTGTTTCAAAGAGCAACATCAGCGTAGCTTGCAATGATTACAGATCATAACTCTCTTCCACCGCTCTATAAGGAGGATGAAAAGTTGTTATTCAAGTCTTAATAATCCTTACCTTGAATACAGACA
>NC_090751.1:54639785-54654785 GCF_036898095.1 Palaemon carinicauda
ACACATAATCATACGGCCCTCTACTTTCCGATATGGTATCTTGATCTATTACTTCACTTATAATGTACTATTGACAAACACAACAATAAATGTGCCAGAATTTGAAGGTGGCCTTAGTCTGAAATGTTAGAGGATTAATTGTCCACGTACTATAATGTCGATAAATAGAATTTCACTTTATGAATAGGTCTAATGTAATATTGAAAACGTTGATATAAATATTTATCGCGACTCAAATCAAATTGATGATTAGAACGACGTTATCAAAAAATCTATCAATTGCTGTTGAAGAAGCAACGTTGAATTTCTTTACAAAATAATCATAAGCAAACACAAATAAATAAGAGATGAAGACAAGATTGTCCTATCAAATATTAATTTGGCATTTATACTAAATTTAACATATATAATTCTGTATTTCTTTATGTCCGGTTCAACTCATCAAAGTCTCACCTTTCGAAAACCACGGCGAAGAAAAAAGTAAGTGAGGAGGAGTGACATGAAGAGAGATTAACAAGGCATTTTCATGGTAATGTAACATTTGGTTCCCTTTCAGTCTTTCTAAAGATTGTTGGGTGATGATGAAATGAAAGATATCCGATCGATCTTCCGTGTCTACTCTTCACTTTCTTTCATTAATCATTACAACGCCACAGAATAACATAGCGTAATGATCTACTTCAAGTAAAACCTTTCATGGTTACTTGAATATCTGTCACAAAGACATAATAAGTGGCACACATCTACTATTATGTAAGGAAAAGATACACCCATGTACATAATTCTTTATGCTTTAAAGAATAAACAAATAGAAATGCAACAGGAAAATGACAAAATTTCTTGGTACCAAGAATCTATAAAATAGTTTAAAAACTAATAAAAAATTCTTTGAGCATTCAACGTGCATAATCAATGCAATCAAAGCCTCAAGGTTGAAATTTCACGAGAAGAAGCGCTAATAAGAGAACTCAAGAATTACGAAAGAGAATTCAATTTTCTTTCAAGAATAAGGAACGGAGAAAGAGAGTTTGATCGACACACTTATAAAAGAAACGCGCCAAGAGAGATCGAAAGAACACAACCAGTCCCTGTCGAATGTGATCGGCGTGCCCCTTTGTTAGGAAGTTCAAAAGTCATTGTTTGTTTTATGCAAGGAGACGTTAGTCGCATCTCGCAGGGTCCTAGACCGGCCCTTGAAATACAATTAATTACGACTGAATTCTTCCGTGCGCGGATTTCTCCAATTAACGGTGTAGCGACGGGGGAAAGTCATGGGAAAGGGTGGGAAGGGAAATTAAACATTAATATTAAGTGATATTAAGGGTTACGATGGGATACAAGACCGCTTTGCAATGACGCGCAAAAAGGGTAAAAATTAAAAGTGAGGTAACACTTGGCTAAGAATAGGCCAAAGGTTAAAAACTATAATTGGTGACACACACACACACACATATATATATATATATATATATATATATATATATATATATATATATATATATATATATATATATACATATATGTGTGTGTGTGTGTGTGTGTGTGTATGTCACCAATTATAGCCAAGTGATTTCCAAGAAGTCATCAACCAAAATCCCATTGTCTACTTTCGGATGATCTATTATCGCTCCACACTACTGTTACCTCACTTTTAATTTTTACCCTTTTTGTGCGTCATTGCAAAGCGATCTTGTGTCCCATCGTAACCCTTAATATCCTTTAATATTAATCTTTAATTTCCCTTCCCACCCTTTCCCATGACTTTCCCCCGTCGCTACACCGTTAATTGGAGAAATCCGCGCACGGAAAAATTCAGTCGTAATTAATTGTATTTCAAGGGCCCAAAAATATATCAGAACAAAAAAAAAAAAAGACATACTGTATACAATTTTTTTTATCACCGTAGACTGTTTGAATTACCTTTATTTCGGTCGCTTATCATATTATTTGCAAATGAGTAATAACAATCTTAATAGTTATTTATATCTTTTGGCTTTATTCACTAATGTTCTCCTTGAGTGACATGAAATTTTAGTGATAAAAAAATATCTTGGGACTTCAATACAAGAAAAACGTTCTTATGAAGTTTTGTCTAAGTAGTATAAACATCGGATAATTCTCAATATTTTATGATGATGTGCCAATTATATGGTTAAGAGAATTCTTATTAATAAAATGAAACATAATATCTTACTTTCCGACTAAAGAAATTTAATTTCAAAGAAAAACTTGTATCAGTTAATCCATGTTAATCTTTTGGTCAGTAATAAAATCAAGTTGAATACAACAAGCTATTTTCGGTATATAACTTTTCAAATTCCATCCAGAACAAAACAAGTCCTCTTCCACACCAGTTATTTTGCTCCCTAATAATGTTAAGGTTCAAAAGTCTGGCGGAGTCTTTATCTTAATCAGTTGTCTCTTCCGCAACTTTCCCTTCCCCTGATTTCGACAAAGCAAGACACAAATTCTAGATTAGGACAGGCTACTACCCACACCCACTGCGAGCAAAGCAGATAATAGGAAAGTTTCATTCCTAGAGCAATACTTTATGCGCTAAATGCAGTTATATATTCATTTTACCTACCGAGTTACCTTTCTTTGTTTGGCTTAGTTTATTATACTAACCATAAGTTTGTATCTAAAGAATGCAGTAAAAGACATTGCTTTTATAAAAGCCTTGTGCTTACTTTTTTAATTTAACGTGATCATCAGAGAAAGGTCTGTGAGGCCTCACAAATATATATTCATATTTATTAAAACATTATATTCAAGTTTTTATAACCACATATACCTAATGTATGAATTCCTCTTGGGGAAAAGGTGAAATTAAGTCTCTCTCTCTCTCTCTCTCTCTCTCTCTCTCTCTCTCTCTCTCTCTCTCTCTCTCTCTCTCTCTCCAACTACAAACTTCATCTACCAATTAAATTTCCAAGTTTCACCTGATAACATCCTTCAACACTCAATGCTAACTTAATACATGGTTAGATAGGGTCTTTAATACCCCTAAACAAGAATGGCCACCATGGATTTATTCGCCCTTATCCATCAGGCCCCAGGATGGTTGAAATAGCTTGACTGACTGCCAGCATTTGCATGAACTAAACATGATTCAAAATCATAAAAATGAAATATATCTTGATAAAACAAATCAAAAGCAAATGGCGGTCATAAGGGTGACATCTAAGACAGCTGTCAGACAAAGACACTCAGAGTTTGAAAACAAAGACAATAAAGGGAAAATCGGAAAGCACCCCTACAAAGAACCCGAGTGAACTCGCTACCTGGTCAGCGCATATGAATAACGATCTAATGATTCCAATCACACAGTAATTCTTTTTAACGAAGTACACCCTACGGGATTTAACCTCCTATATCAGTTGGTTAGCCTTGCTATTGGTTTTCTATTGCTCATTGTATATTTAACCATATAAATGTATTAATATATAATTATTAGATGGTTACCTATACTCATTCTTAAACTTGTTCAACTTATCTATTACTCGTTCGTTATATATCAGTAATTTTCTAGCAATCAGTGGATCATCTTACTGTATACAGCACGGTATTCTGTATAATTTTTTATATAATATTTATCATGGTTATTACATACATAGCTTTGTATGTCAACATGAAGACAAGGATAATCCTAACGAGACATTACATATATTTACAAAAGGTAAGTTAAGGCTATGCTGTAGATTTTAAAAATATATAACTTGCAGCATTATAGAGCATACATCCGAAGTAGTGCCTGAGCCCGAGACTAACCTAGAAGATAAGAAATCATGCGGTGGGAGGTCGAGTATCTAGTATTGTCTACGGTTTGTCAAGAATCGTATCTTCCTGATGAAGTTGCTCAGCTCATTTTCTATATTTAGTATATTTTTTGGTTATGGGTACTTGTTTGCATAGACCAGGTTCACAATTAGTAAAATGTTTCTGCCTACTTTTAGATTGCCAAGCAAAAAGCAAGACAATGACTCTTGCACGAAGGCCACCCGTATAATGATAAAATGAGATCCTCTCGTATTGGTATTTAGCCTAAACTATGCCAAGGCCCTATTTGAATATATACTCTCAGACTAAGGTAAGGTACGCATGTTCTACAAGTCGTTTTGTATATAAATTCAATCTACAACCCAACCTTTCATTTTCATTGGTATATGCCTGAATAAATGAGCTACATCAGAATAATTTTTTTTTTTTTTTAGGTGTTGGTATACACAACGCCAGCTCGTCGATCTGCAAACGGCAATAACATTGTTGATAGGGTAATATTAACAAACAGGACAAGTCAAACACACAAGACTTACTATAGTGGGCGAATGCTCACGGGAATTCCAACGATATTCTGGTCTTCCCGTTTTGGTCTTTGGTTTGGAAATCAGATTACTACATAATAACAAAGCTTCACAGCTGTAAGCTTTTTGAGGGAACAACTCAGGCCGTTGACGGTTGACTATCATGAATTCTATGAGTATTAGTAGCCTACATAAGGTGGTTTTGGAGACAGCATCATATCAAGAATCTGATTGGAAAAAAATATATCATCTAATAGTAGCATGTAAGAAAATGGTAAGCTATATAAGCTTACAAATCGACAACCTCTTATAAAAATGAAAGTGATACAAGATTTGCTAATATGACACCGAAATCGAAAGTAGTGATAACACTATCAAACGCGTACGTATAACGTGTTATATTAGATAAATACTGATAAATAAATTTACACATTTAATTCCTTCAAAAAATAATGAAGCAACATAGAAGAGTTGGGCATCCACCATCAAACAACCAGTAACAGTTTTCTTCTGTATTTTCATTTCTATCAAAGATCTTAACACACATAATGAAGATTGAAGGTTCCAAAGGATAGCCTCCCACATTTCCGCCGCAAGGGAATGTCTGCATCGTAAGGCAGGAGGAACTTTAATTACTTCATTAGAAACTTATGGCAATACCCATCTCCTCGGTCATATTTCAGGACACAGGAGTTTGGCCACATGTTCCTTCAATCTCCAGCCCTAATGAATGCAAACGGTTCCGCGATTAGCGAGGAGCTTTCATCTGCCCTGAGTGATATATAATGTTGAGATTTTCTTCTTGACCCGATTCAAGAGGGAATATTAATTAGGCCGTCTGGATTCGCGCTTCCTGTCCGTTGCAGCTGATACGACATTGGAATGAATTGCCTGTTGGAATTCATTTGGTCAGTAGAAATAATCTAACGTATGATAATAAATAAAAAAAAACTACGGATTTTAACAGTATTATTCAAAATGACTTTTGTGCAAATTGTATTAGCCGGTTCAATGGCATGTCCTCACCAACACCACTATCCCCGCTGTTCAACTTTCTCTCTCTCTCTCTCTCTCTCTCTCTCTCTCTCTCTCTCTCTCTCTCTCTCTCTCTCCTCTCTCTCTCTCTAAAGAAGTTTCTACTTGTGGTCGACAATAGAGTTTGAATAGTTTCCTTTCGTAATAAAAATGGCGCTTCTCCAACTTTACATAAATCTGCTTTTCACCTAAAGTATGGTCACTGTTTAAACTTTTTATTTGTAAAACAATGTGTATACGTAGTTTTTAATTACTTCAGAATTATGCAGTTTTTTTCCTTAGAGGGGTATTTTCCTGAATAAAAATAACGAAGTTCATCTATCAGTTTTTTTTGCATATCAATAACTAAAAAATATATATTCCCAGAATGACAATGACTGGTGCTATTCTTAAATGAAGGTAAGCAAAGGCGTCGTAACACTAAAGTCGAACGATGCAGTATGTGCTGATCAGAAAAAAAGATGACTGAAATAACAGGAGCATATCTTTTATTCAAGACATATTAGTATGCTTGAATAATGATTTAACGCCCTTTACTGATTTTAATAAATTTATGTTTCATAGGAAAAAGACAAGAAGGCGATAAGTTTGTACAATTTAAGTGATAGTCTATACACAGCATGGACTTGGATCAAACACATGAATATATGTTTTTATAAGAAAATATTTTCTTATTAATCCTGTCATGTTTCTAAGCCGAATAAAAAGAGTAATCACAAGCAAAACCAACTCTAACCAAACTCTGCCTGAAAACAATCAAGTACACGCTTGGCACTTTCTCTCGAGGCCACAATACCGGGAGTAGAAAAGGTCAGTGCGACTGTCCTCGAAGAACGACTTTGAGCAACAGGGCGTTGTCCTACTTCATTCCTGTTCTCTTCGCAGGCTGCTTTCGTTTCCCTTTTATTGCCTCTTTCGATAATTAACTGCAGAGTGCAAACAATTAATTTTTTCATACCTCCACCTATTTTTTTAATATAAATTTCACAACTCGCTAGTTTTATGATCATATGAAGATCTTTTTAAGACCATTCCTTTTTTTTTTTAGTACGAATTAAACAAGATTTTTCATTAATCCATTATGAAAATAAAGATTTTTCATTAATCCATTATGAAAATAAATAATTTTTATTAAGGGTAGCATTTTAAAAAAATCATCCATATTTATAATAAATAAATATATCTATCTATCTATCTATCGATATATATATATATTATATATATATATATATATATATGTGTGTGTGTGTGTATATATGCATATATATATGCGCATACATACATACAGTATACACATATAAAACTAATTAATGTTTACTTCCTAACTTAGTTATCTATGACACGTAATATTTTATAATGCATTTAGGTTCCCCTAAAAATTTCATCTTTCAACATCAAGCTTTCTAATTAAAATTCATCAGTATTATGCAGTTTATTCGAAAACGAAAACATCCGCTTAATTCGGAAAGATATAATCAAAAGGTAAAAAGCAACACCCATAATTTGTCCCTCTCAAGAACCAGATCTAACGCTCCCGACCAGTTTACTGCTTGAAAAAAATCAGGGAAAATAAAACTGAAGAATTGGCATAAACTAAACAAAAATAAAATATTCATATGGCCAAAAAATTCACAAAAAAAAAAATGAAAAGCCAAGAAAGTGAATTAAAAAAATAGCATATAAGAAATTAAAAAAAGGAAAAAATTGTTCAGTAAACATGAAGATAAATGCCTTCGCAGTTAGGTTATGAGAACCGTATCAAAGTGCGATTAGGACGTACGTGCTTGCTCAAATGCACAACGCCACTAACCACATAAACTGCTCAATGATAAATCCCGCGCCTTAATTAGCTTCAAAATAATCAACGCGAGAACATATCAAACTGAACTTACTCCCTGTTTCTAATGCCCTTTAATGCTACCCCTTTCAATTCATGATGAGATGTCGAGCATATTTCGTATTCAAATTTCACCCAGGATCAAGTTACCACTTGCGAAGGAAAAAATGGGAGCGGGATTTATCAGAACGTGTACCTTGTCAAGTGTGCCCACGAGAGAGAGAGAGAGATGAGAGAGAGAGAGGAAGAGAGGAGAGAGAGAAACTCGTTGTGATGGGATTTTTAGGTTGAAACTTTGTCATGTTAAGGCGGAATATGCTTGTAGAAATTTCTTTGCTTTTAAAGTAAAGGTTAGAATAATCGTACAGGGAATGAGATAAAAATAAAAAGAAAATGAACAAAACGTTTTTCAAGAGTTTATAGTAAGACTTCTGCGTTTTCTCTTAGTATTTAAGACTAATCAAAATCAAGTACATACAAACTAAACATTTTCATACATGAGAAGAAGAGAGAGAGATGAAGAGAGAGGAGAGTAGAGAGAGAGAGAGAGAGACTTCACAAAGTATAGCACAAGATATCAGCTTGTAACTGCATGCTGAATTAACGAGGTGGTTCACAAGGACGACTTTAACAAGCTGTAGATGAAATTCGAGCGTGTTGGATGAGGTGATAACACTGGGAGTGACAACATGCGTAACATAGATGAGAGTTACCAGGGAAAGGTTTGCTCAAGTACAAACGATATAGTAAGTGACTTTGATAATGTAAGGACAAAATGGCGCTAGAATTAATAGGAAGTAATAGTTTATAAGAATCGAAAATAGTAGAGGGAGACAGATCAAGACAAAGAGCCTCACTGTATCTAACTTCATTGACTATTTTCATAAATAAAAGTCAAACATCGATTGTACAATGATTGCAACGAACAGCGATCAGAATAAAGTCTATGCCACTTCAAAGAAAACTTTAAGATATAGAAAAGGTCCGTACAAAACTATGAATTTAACAACTGAAGGCAAAGTCAAATGAAATTTTTTATTAGAATATTAAAAAAATCTTTGATTAAAAGGTCTAACATATATTCTTTTGAATAATTGAACAGCTGCTCCTTTAGAGTAAAGATGAAATCGACGTTGCCATAGATCACCGCAAAAGAACGATTCGATCTTGTAACTGAAGCAACGAATATCTTCGTTTTTTATATCTTATATAGCTCAAGGTCGTTTAAATATACTTTAAATATATTCAAAGGATCTTGATACAGCTAATATGAAACTACTACCTTTAGAATAAAGGTCAAGAAGTCCACGTTGTAAGAATACAGGCTACCATGGTGGATTTTTTTAATCAACTTTTAATAAAAATATAATTAAGAATATATTTTTATACAACATTCCAGATATAGAGTAAAAGAAAAAAATAAAAAAAAAAAGAAGAAGAAGATGAAGGCACATACTTTTTTAGTTTTTAAGAGAGGAGGAGTAAAAAAGATGGTAAAAAAAAAGGAAAAAATACAGTATTTTTTGTCTTAGTTGACAAAACAAAGAAGCGATTTAATGTAATTCGGTTCTTATTCTAATCGGTTCGCGCTCTAAATACCCTATCTGGCCAAGCGCATCGATTTTCATGAACATTCCTCAATAATACTGTGTGTATTACAGCATTACAATCATGTTCTGTAACTTAGAGGGAATGCTCATTTATGCTCGAACCTTTCACTTGGAGGTGAGCTCTTGGTGACCGTAATGTACACCAAGCTCACGATACAACGTTTAAGGTATAGGCAAGGTACCTTCCAAACGCTTTATCTATGTTCTCTTTTCATTTGCATTTTAATAATGAGGAAAGAGGTGCTTACTCCACCCAAAGGAACGGCCCCATGATCAAAATGACTGCAAGTACTTAACTGCAAAGCAATAACCGAAGCTTATTTATTGATATTATATTCATGAGAGAACGGTCCATAAACAATAGTCTGTTTATTTTCCGTGGCATGGCACGCCAATTAGGATTCGCCCCACATTGGCTGATTAGTATTGATATGAGCATCATAAATTCAAATAAAACTGTTATGGCACCTTAGTTCTATTTTAAATGTGTTGCTTAATCGAATTATGCAGATAAAAGTAAACGCGCATGAAAGCAAACCAATTATAGTTCCTACTACTTGGTCCACCGAACTGGGTAAAAAATTATGATGTAATTTCGAAAAAGAAAAATCCAGATTCTAAAATTCTAGCGTCATACAAAACTACAACAAAATATCTATTCGTGTTTATGCAACCATGAATATACTCGTATATATGTAAATACTTTAAGATTTAGCATTTCAGTTTATTCAAACTTCGTTTAAACCATAATTTATATTGTACAAAAACACACGCACAAATTATTATTTACATTTCGTACAACCAATCTCTTCGCCACAAATACTGATTATAAGCAACAGAGTTATTGAAACTGTTGTAATGTTTGCAAGTATTTGCATTTACACAAAATCGTACCAATGGAAAAGGAATTACTTAGCAACTGAATCTCATTAACATTAGTAACTAATAGTACGATAACATGGTACTGTACAAGCACGGTCTAGAAAGTTTTTCTAGACCATGGCTACAAGTAAATCAGCACTCTTTATATATGCGGATATGATGCAGAATTTTTTTCCTTGTTAGAACTGGTTTTAATTTTGAAATTAGAAGTGATTGTTTTCTTGAATATTTTTATGCGACAATGGTTGATATTGAAAAACATTTAAATATAGCATAGTGTATTTCATCTAAACCTCACATTATCTTAGAGGAAATGAAAGCAACAATTCCTCATAACAAATTGGATGAAACATATATAAGTCAAAATTGTGAAAATAAATTATGTTTGAGTTCTGGTACTATAAATTAATGCATGCTAATAGTGTAGAAGTAACCGATAAAAATGCAAAACAATGTAGGTCTACCTAACTGAAAAAGGCAGTGACATTTAATTAACTCATTACTTAAACAAAGGTATAGAAATATATATATATATACATTGCACTTCACATCTCAAAACTATATAATCGTAATTCCATACATTACTAACTTGCTCGATAATTATAAAAATACAAAAGGCACTCACAAGGGTACTAACAATAAAAATATTAAAAACGTTAAAAAAAATTGTTCTCTACTTTTATCTATTTGATGACGTAGAATGTTTATTCTGTGAGTGATGACACCTAAAGTGCGATATACAAGATCCCATATCCTCAGCATGTTACGGTTCAATAATGACATTTCAAGCAATTATGGCTACTCTCATCAAGAAGCAAAAATGGCGCTTGAAAAAATAGGGGTAGAGAAGACTTCCAATACTGTGACAGGATTTATTAACCCTTTTACAGCCATTGGTGACTTAATTAAAATTTGAAAAAGGGAAGCCTCTTTTAAAATTAACGAAACCATAGCAGGTTGGTATTTATCAGAACGAGCTTGATAAGAGCTTTTTCAATAAACATTAACAAGCGAGGATTTATGCGGCCCTGAAAGATTTTGCTACATCAGAAGTTTTGTTCAATTCACCACTCGCAGCGAAAGGGTTAAAGCATCCAAGAAGTTATATGGAAGTTTGAGTGTGCGGTTTGCTGACAAATTAGTCAAAAATTTTCCTCGGCGCACTGTTTTAAAATTGGATTTAAAGATTATAGTTAAAAGTAAAGTGTATTCTTGAATACAAGCACACATGAACTTGGAAGAATATATATATATATATATATATCTATATCTTACATATATATATATATATATATATATCTATATCTTACATATATATATATATATATCTATATCTTACATATATATATATATATATATATAAATTAACATATTCTCTGAAAACAAAAGGTATCGATTGAAATTGGACCACATAATCAATTGTAGGCGAAAACCGGCCCCCCCCCCCCTCCCTCCCCTCTCTCTCTCTCTCTCTCTCTCTCTCTCTCTCTCTCTCTCTCTCTAATTGAAATTCTTGTGAACTAACAATGAGCGTAATTACGAGAGCGGTAGTCCATCTACTTCGCCAAATCGAATATTAAGCACAATCATTTCCAGGAAATGAACGGTCATCCAGGTCCTTGCTCCTAAATATGGTAAGCCCGAACATCCTCAAAGGTGCAACCCGCAATTTAGTTACTGGTGTTACAATAATTAGTTTTTTTTTTCTTTTTTTAAATTTCTTCACAAATTTCTGCATTTTAAAAGTTTCTTACTATTATCTTATAAAAAGTATATGTTATGCCAACTTTGAATTTATAATTCATCTATAATATTTGTTCTACAGTTTTTGTTCATTTTTCATCTTTAGGCGATCATGAAATGCGAACGTCGCCAATAAAATGAATTAGAATAAGAAATAAAATACGGAAAAAACCTGAGCTACAGTATGTGATCAGTATTGCGACAAGAAACCTTGCCGATTACTTTCTTATCAATTCATGTTCTACTTTGTCTTCTCACAGGAGTAGAGATGGAGACTGAGCAAGAATATCAAACAACATAAATCGGAATTTTCTTTTCATATCTAGAATTTTAAGGCATTGCACAACTATTTCCGTCAATTCAAATCTTCCAATTATATTCTTTACAATCTATTTCCTAGTAAGATCGTAGTCTCTCTCTCTCTCTCTCTCTCTCTCTCTCTCTCTTCTCTATATATATATATATATATATACACGTACATACACACATATATATATATGAATATATAAATATATATATATACATATCTATAATATATTGTATATATATGTATATGTATATATTATATATATATATATATATATAGTTTAGTCCTTACTACGGTAGCGAAACATGATAACCCGATGAATTCATCTTCCTACCGAATGTTCAACGAAATATGAAGACAAATGGAGAACAAAGATAAGATACAAAAGAGGGCAGCTATGTGGCACTAATGACTCGTTATCTTAATTAAGAGATGAAGCAGAATATGGGGCTAACTCGTTTTCGAGAGGAGACCGCTTGCGCAGGATGATCCTTCAGACGTTGGCGTATTGGTATGTGTTCATATTTCCACACCTTATCTCGGGATCGCCAACCTAATTAGAGGAATCCTCTCACGAACACCTACAGTATGTAAATGGCCAGGAGGAAGAGAGAGAGAGAGAGGAGAGAGAGAGAGAGACGAGAGAGGAGATTCAGTTTTAATGATCACTCGGAACACAATAGAAGAGTTCTACCGATAAAGAGATATTCCAGAAGGAGGAACTAGAGATTAACATACTCATCATATCACTGTCTATTGATGACATTCGAATCACTAATTAGGACTGATTGAGACCCACACAAGAGAATCAACTTTTTTTCTCTCGAAGACGAAGTCAGTATGATACAGGTTTGTCTTATAATTTCATCTGTAAAAAAACAATTCTATTACAATAACGGTGACGATGATGGAGCACACCTGAGATAATTTTGTTTCCATACATTTGTGATTAGCATAATTGTAAACTAACAAAGGCCTCTGGTAGCTGTATCGATGAAAATGCATTATATCTTCAAGAACTGCCTCCCTGCCAATAAATAAATCATGCGCCTTACTAGCTGCCCCCACCTACGAACTTGACACTCTGCATTTATTACCAAGGAGAAAACCGATATTTTTTTTACCTATCCATAATGCATTGCAAAGACATATTATCCGTTCAAATAATAATAATAATAATAATAATAATAATAATAATAACAACAACAATAATAATAATAATAACTAAATTAAAAGAGGGGAAACAATACGGAACAAGCAAAACAATAAAGAAAATCACAAAGTTTAACAAAAAAGGTAAACAGTTTCGACTGTAAATTCAAAAACGTCTTAACAATCACATGATTGTGATATAAATTTCCTGACAATAGTCGACCTGCTCTATTTCGATGTCTGAAAGTGAACAAAAAGTGAGTACGCAAATGACTTAAGAATAAACCCATATTCAATAAAAAGATTTACATTGGTGCACCTTAAAAGAATGTGGAGCACTTCTGGATTTTCAGACAGAATAACTGACATAGATATTCCTTGTACTTCTCCAAATGCGAAAATGTATTGTTAATATCGTACTGATTTTAAAAGAAAAACACAAATAACCACACTGGAGAGAGAGAGAGAGAGAGAGAGAGAGAGAGATGAGAGAGAGAGAGAGAGAGAGCAACTAATATTGAAACATCATCTCTTTCGTTGGCTTATTACAGGCCTTGCCTTGTGATTACATATGATAGTGATTTCAATGCTCATCTGAACCCATTCGAAGAAAACTATACTCGGGACAGGTTTTGCTTAATTAGAAATGCGTACAATTCACATATCTCAAGATCCCGGTGGTCTACTAAAAACGGCCAACGAGAAAATAATTTCGGTACAGTTTCTACGCGTTTATTTACTAATTCTATCCTTGTTCAGACTACAACCTGAAAGCATATTGCGTAGCAAGAGTAAATCCCTGAAGCTTGGATGCTTCAAATTCACTTGGCATATTTTGCGGTCTTGTAAAAAACGAGATCCGAGGACATCGTTGAGCACAGGAGTGGTTTAAGAATTAATTAAGGAAATTAAAACCTTCAATTCTAACAATTTCTTAACAATTAGCATTTAGTCTGATCATCTAATCTTTGAGTTAAAAATCAACAATAATTGAATTAGAAGAGATCCAGCTATAAACAAGTTATTAGAATTTGAGAAGATATAAATTATATAGCATATGCAAACGACCTGTTTTTATGCCTTTGGTTAAATCTAAGTACAGATAAAAAGCAGCGCAAATGCATATCAGCAATAATTACCGCTAATCTAATACGAGTGAAGACAGTAGAGGGAACATTTATCATTTACGTTGAGAGAGAGAGAGAGAGAGAGAGAAGAGAGAGGAGAGAGGAGAGGAGAGAGTTGACGTACGCCAATTTCTTTACACTAGAGAGAAAAAAAATATGGACGGAGTAGAAAAGTAAAACGTACGGGCATGAGCACATAAAAGCGACTAGATTCAAACAATAACATGTCATAGGATTGTTGGAGAACAAACAAAAGCGTGGTCTTTTTTCTATGTTTCAGAGGTTTGCATCTCGGGACAACAAACAGTTACAGTACAAGAAAACAAATTTAACAATCAAGTTTAAGTGAAAAAAATCCTTCCTTACACTCTGACCACCAGCTCTCGTGCTGGTTATCGGAGTTAACACAAATAGGGCAACAAGTGACAAAAATTGCCTATGAAAACGGGTGTGAAAGTTTAATTTTTACGTCGTATCAAGAGATAAAAAACCAACTTCTAGTTTTCTTCTAGAGAAACAAAAGTGCAGTAAAATAATGATGAGTTCATTTTTTATTTCTAGCATGATGTATACAAAAGATTGGAAAGAGACCTGAACTGTCTTTGGAAATAAACTTGAGGTGAGAATGTATTTAGGGATTGGAAAGCTAACCCTTCCCTATGGATGCCATAGACAAACGTTTTGAGAGAAAGAAATAATACAAAAACTTGATGCTGTTGAAAGAAGAGTAGATAGGGTGAAAAAAATGAAGACACGTAAAATTGATAAAAAGATGATTCAGGATTTTCAGGGACTGTTTCTTCGTATGGAAAGAATAAACGACGATAAGTTAGCAAAGAGAATGCTTAATTCAGAATGAGTGGAAAACTTTGATTGGCAAGAAGGCCAATTTCAAGAAGTGATGTTAAAGGTCCTTCACTCAATACTGACACACCAATTACTACTCCAGAAAGGATTAACACTTCGCTCTTTCTGGAGCAGTAAATGCTGTTTGTACGGAGTA
>NC_090751.1:54657285-54662285 GCF_036898095.1 Palaemon carinicauda
CCGGACAATACCAAACGAATTTGTTCAAGCTAAGTATCTGTATCTGAACCATGAACAAGATATATAAAAATAATAAATAAATAAACAAATCTTGATAATCAGGAAATGAAACCACCATTAACGAGAAAATGAGGACATAAAACTTTTTATGATTTTATATATATTCGCACACACATTATATGTATATATATATATATATATATATATATATGAAATTATTATTATTATTATTATTATTATTATTATTATATCATCATTGTTATTATTATTATTATTATTATTATTACTTGCCAAGCTACAACCATAGTGTGAAAAGCAGGATGCTTTAAGGCCCAAGGACTTAAACAGGGAAAATAGCTCAGTGAGGAAGGAAATAAGTTGATAAACTTCAAGAGAAGTAATTAACAATAAAAATATTATTAGAATAGTATAAATATTAAAACAGACCTTTCATATATAGACTATAAAAAATAAAAAAAAAAAGCAAGAGGAAGAAAAATAAGATAAGTGTGCCAGAGTGTACCTTCAAACAAAAGAGTATCCAGACTAAAGAACATTGGTTTGATTTTGGAGGGTTTTTCTCTCCTAGAAGAGCTGCTTACCATAGCTAAAAAGTCTCTTCTACCCCTACCAAAATGAAAGTAGCCACTAAACAATTATAGTGCAGTAGCTAACCTCTTGAGTGACGAAGAATTGTTTGGTAATCTCATTGTTGTCAAGTGTATGAGGACAGAGGAGAACGTAGAGAGAATAGGCCAAACTATATGGTCTCTCTCGACAAAGAAAAAATGAGCCGTAACCATAGACATAGATCCAATGTAGTATTGTCTGCCAGTCAAAGAAGCCAATAACTAGGTAGGTAGTAGGTTGACCAGGGCACCAGCCACCCGTTGAAATATTACTAATAGAGAGGTATGGGGTCCTTTGACTGGCCAGAAAGTACCACATTGGATCCTTCTCTCTGGTTACGGTTCACTTCCCCTTTGCCTACATATACCACCGAATAGTCTGCATATTCTTCACATATTCTCCACTGTCCTCGTACACCTAACAACACTGAGATTATTAAAACAATTCTTCTTCACCCAAGGGGTTAACTACTGCACTGTAATTGTTCAGTGGCTACCTTTCCTCTTGGTAAGTGTAGAAGAGAGACTTTAGCTATGGTAAGCAGCTCTTCTGGGAGAAGAACACTCCAAAAATCAAACCATTATTCTCTCAGTCTTGGGTAGTGCCATAGCCTCTGTACCATGCACTTCCACTGTCTTGGGTTAGAGTTCTCTTGCTTGAGGGTACACTCGGGCACACTAGTCTATCTAATTTTCTTCCTCTTGTTTTGTTAAAAGTTTTTATAGTTTATATATGAAATAATTATTTTAAATGTTTTTACTATTCTTAAAATATTCTATATTCCTCGTTTCCTTTCCACACTAGACATATTTTCCCTGTTGGGGACCTTGGCCTTATAGCATCCTGCTTTGCCAACTAAGGTTGTAGCTTTAGCAAATAATAATAATAATAATAATAATAATAATAATAATAATAATAATAATAATAATAATAATAACAACAACAACTAGCGGTAGTAACTTGATGGGTGTTTGATGCCCTACCAACCTACTACCTATATATATATATATATATATATATACAAATATATATATATATATATATACACACACAGTATATATATATATAATATATATATAATATATATTATATATATATATTATACACACACATATATATATATTATATATTCCTCGTTTCCTTTCCCACACTAGACTATTTTCCCTGTTGGGGACCTTGGCCTTATAGCATCCTGCTTTGCCAACTAAGGTTGTAGCTTAGCAAATATAATAATAATAATAATAATAATAATAATAATAATAATAATAATAATAAATAACAACAACAACTAGCGGTAGTAACTTGATGGGTGTTTGATGCCCTACCAACCTACTACCTATATATATATATATATATATATACATATATATATATATATATATACACACAGTATATATATATAATATATATATATATAATATATATATTTATATATATATATATATATTATACATATATATATATATATATATATATGGAACCAAGGTCATTTCAAGAACTACATGGACCCAATTTTCTATTATTATTGAAGAAGTGTACGATAATATCAATAAACTGTTTGTCATGTGTGTCAGAAATACTCTCTAAAGGTGAGGATTGAGAAGTATATGTCTTAAGAGCTTCAAATAATTATAGTGTTATGGAAAGTTATAATAATATCTATCATTATCATTAGATGTTATTGTTATACAATTATTCAAGGTCGTACATACATATATCAAGTACACACAAGAATGGTGATTTTTAACAAATCGAATATTAAACAAAAACTAATACGATGCAGTTTTATTACAGTGCTGGAAAAATCAACTGCTATGTATGAAATCTAGGTGACCCCAGAAGGCTTTACATAGAGTAAATGTGCTAAAATACGTGTAAGTTAGAGCAGTTGTGTTCTCATTTAAGAAGAGCAACAATCTAGAAACTTATATTTCAGCAATAATGGGTTTCTCTATGAAAGTGTTTTAACCACGTGACTGAGAATAATTTTAGAAACATCCTAGGAAATCACGTAAACATAAGATTCTTTTATTAAAAAGATCCTTACCCGCATTTTGTAACCGAGGTTTCGTGACGCACGACGTGACGCTTGGCCCTTAATGTTTACCTAAGGTTGGGTATATAAAAGTTAGTTTAGTATTGATGAGGACACATTTCTCTGGAAGTTCTGTTACGACCGTTTTTCAGAAGGCAGATAAAAGTTATGTTTCCTTAGGTTCTGATATATGTTCTTTTCGACATCTCTGATCTTTCAGATATATTTTTTTTTATTGTTTGAACTGTTATCAGGAATTGAAATGTTAATAACCGTCTAAGCAAAGAGAAAATTTTGTATTTGAATTGCTTTAACGAAATGAAGTGTTCAGAACTGTATAATTGCTGTATAGTCACTAACTACTCAGCATCGTAACTTTTACTTCATTTTCTGTTATGAAATGAAGTGTGACTAAATAATTTGATAGAATCTGACTGTATAATTTAAACTTGTGCTCTGCATGTAGCAGCTTGTAGGTGTCTTATTTATTTCCTTAATTTACAATCCACACTTGCCTTTGCAAAATCGTGAGAAATAAAAAAAATACATAATACGTTAAGAGAAACTACAATTTGATATAATTTTGTATGTACTTTGTGCTAAATTTATAAAAATAGTGTACTTTTTATAACTCTACTACCAACTGAAGTCTATTCACTATTACTCTTAAAACTAGTTAAATCATTGACCTGAAAGAACTCGAAGTTAGTGCATTTCAGATAATTGATTATTATGATTGACTATCTAAACTTATAAAACAAATATCTAACAATGTGTGGAACTAGGAAAAAAAACAAGATAATATAACCGTAACAGTTAAAGATGTAAATCTGACAGTATTGAAGATTTGTAATGGAATAGGAAACTTATCAAAAGCAATTTAAAGTTTTCATGACGAAAACAAAGAATGTCATGAAATTTTAGACAGGAGAGTGATAGCATATGAGATAATGATGTGATGTGTTTCAATGGCTGTTTATCATTTCATGGATGGAGTGGCAAGAAGAAATTGTCATAAAAAAGGAGGTATGGAAAGGACGTTGAGTAACTGACGTATATTGACGATATTGCTTAACTGGTAAAGGAAATTGAAAATATTTCAACGAGAGCAAAAGCCTGATGACTGAAATTGATGCAGTTTTAGCTGGAGACTAGTAGCTGAACTAACCAATTTTTGTAGGTGTACCATTTTAATTAGACACTCAGTTGTAAATATTGGTGGAGACTGCCAATGTTACTAGGAGAACAAACGAATTGAATAAACATTGAGGCTGCTAATGTTTCCAAATAATGTGTGAAACAGTTCCTGCAAAGATGGTAAAAACAGACATAATATTAGTGAAGAATGAAAGATGTCTATAGAACCAGGAGGTAGCTAATGCCTAAAAAATTATAGAATTTTAATTTGAGAAACGGTCAGTACAAAGATTGTTGACGTAGACTGATAATGTTAGACAGAGAATAAAAGATATGGTGAATGGACTGTGAAAGGGGTTAATGCTTGTAGATGATACTGTTAAGATACTGTTTTTCAAACATGGAGTTCATATTTGATTCATTTGTGACTGTTGTCTTATTTCTTATGGAAAAATAAAATTATGTTATACTCTCTCTCTCTCTCTCTCTCTCTCTCTCTCTCTCTCTCTCTCTTTACATATATGTATATATATTATATATTTATATATATATATATTTACAATTTACACACACACACATATATATATATATATATATATATACACATATATATTCAACTAAAAAAGAATATTTCATATGCTTGAGTGTTACGATCTCAGGAACGCTACAGGTTCTTTCAATCTCTAAATAAAAAGGATTCAACCTCAGCTATTGATATCATATGGGAATTGAATATTCAAAGAAACATTAAAGTAACACCTTCAATGACTAATAGTCCAAGATATTGATATATAAGGGGAAAGTCTAAAAGTAGAGCATAAAATACTTAAATAGAGAGTTGGTGAGTTATCTTCAGTTGCTGGTATTGAATCTCACTATTGAAAAAAAAAATACTTTCATATACAAAAGATTGAATGGCAAATTTGTGAATCTATACTATTTGTAATTTTCCTCTTAATTTTCCAGTAACAAATCAAGTGTCATGACCCTAATTCTAATACAACTGTTTCATAGGCAAACGTTAAGCTGTGAATGAAGCAAAGACTAATAGATCAAACTAGCCTTTCTCTCTCTAAAAAATCTTACACTTCTTTTCCGGTCTAAACTATAATTGCGATCACCCAATAAGGAGAACAAAAAATAGTGGGGAGAAACGCCCTTAGTGGAATCATCATTAAGCAGAAGGGTTTGACTGGCT
>NC_090751.1:54664785-54689785 GCF_036898095.1 Palaemon carinicauda
TTCTTTAAAGGAAAAATATAGATGGAATATCGCAAAATAGGTATAAGAGAGAAAAAGGCCATAAGGCATTATTTTTTTAAATAAATGACCGTAACTATGAATCTTCAAAACAAGAAAAAATAATTATGAAAAATAACTTTGATTATGCTTCTAACTAAAATGTCCCACAAAATATGAATCTCTCATCTTTATAAAAGAAAGATTAGATTTATACGTTATCTTCAAATATGAAGGAGGGACGATAACATAAATTAAAACTGAATGCATGAGTGGTTTGACAGTATTCCTGATAAAGTTTCAAGAAAATTTATGAAACATCCATAAATTATACAATTCAAGATGCAAGATGACGTTTTCTGACTTTTAAGGTTAAGCTCATTTTCCAAAAATAATTATTACCAACATTGATGTTTCTTCTCTTATATGAAAAATAACACCAAATATAACTATTATTAATAATAGTAATGACGAGGAAAAATCAGGTTCAAACAAAATAATATAGGAGACCAAACGCCCCTTCCTTGTATATCTCTTATTGATAAATAAAACGTACAATAAATAATGACGATAACAATAATTCCTATAACAAAGACATTATTTTTCTTTGTAAAAAATCAACTGCACTTCCTATATTTCTAGTATAAGCAACTTAGTTTCAAAGACTAAAAATACTTAAAAAAATGATATGATTCATAATTGTAATGATACTGCATTAACAGAGAAGCTGGATAACCCGAGAGAGAGAGAGAGAGAGAGAGAGAGAGAGAGAGAGAGAGAGAGACCCACTCATTTCCCCTTTTGAGACGTACTAAAGAATAAACATCGTTAGTTAAGTCACCGATAAGCGAATATCAATAAAACTCCGATTTTATCAACGTAAAGAGGCCTGTAAGAGAGATAGCAGATACTCAAGGTCGATAATTAGACAGGTGACTTCAATTCTCCCTTTTCGATAACATCATCGCCGTCCCTCATACGCACAGCTTAACCCCTCGTCACTTATCTATTTCAAGGTCTGCTTGGCTCAATGAGTTTATTCTTATACCTTTTGTTTTTATTTTTTATTCATTATTTCTCTAAGCACAGTACTGTATGTACACTGATATATATACGAAAGTCAATAGAAGTAATTTATATATTTGAATGATTTATTCTCAAATATATTAGTGTAAAATATATGAATATATATATATATATATATATATGAATATATGTATGTATATATATATATATATATATGAATATATATATATACATATATATATATATATATATATATAACAGTAAATATAATTCATACATTTAAACGATTTAATCTTTAATATAATAGCGTTTAATATATTATATTCACACAAACACACACATACACACATATTATATATATGTGTATATATATACATACATATATATATATATATATATATATAAAGACTTGGTCTTTGCTTCTATTTCAATTAAATTTTTTCAGGACTGAAATGAAAATGAGGAAATGAAAATTTTGTAAAGCAAACTTCGTTCAGGCTTTCAGTTAATGAATGTAGATATTTTACACTAGGCAATAGATACCAAGTTTACTAAGGCCAAAAATGAAAAACCGAACCAAATGAATTTTCGTAAAATGGAGGGTAACATTTTTCTCCAAAGTTTTAAAGGTAAATAAGTTCTCCAGCTATGTGCAAAATGTAAATGAAAGCTGGTATTTACAATAAAGAACATTTCTGTCGTAGCGTGACAAATAAAAGATGTACATATTACTTCATGGATTTACGTCCATGATAGTTTTTTATTTCAACTTGGCGAGGAGAGAATTTTGTTTACTATTTCTGAGTCCTTTTTTCATTATTTCTTAACCCTATTCATTTTTAAGATTTTTTTTTTCAAACAGCGATTTCAAATAGAAATAGCTAAAAATATTATGGTAAATAAGATAATTTCAAAAATTTCGCAATAATAATTGGATAACAATGCGCTTTTAACAAAGAAAACTCCAAGATAAGAGAAAAAAAATATTACGGAAGAACAAAAATGAAATATTTGTTATAATAAAATTACTCACAAAGCTCAAAAATCTGTATATCCTTCTAATACAACAAATTTAAGGGTTCTATGTCAAATATATAGAATCCTAAGTAATTATTAATTGTAATGGTTTATTTCATCGTTATATCTTAATACAAAAGAAATATCCAAATGCAATATTTCCCTTCGTAGTAAAAATAATTGCAATAATTCCGTTTATGACAAAATATTTAAATTTTCTAAAGAAAAAAAGTTGGCAATAAACACGTACTTCACATTATAAAATACTTCTTCAATAAGAAAACTCCATCCCTTCTGGATAAAATGTTAAACGTTCTCAAATACGGAGCTAAGGGCTCCCATACTGTACGTTTGAGTGACAGCACTCCCTCCTTAGAAGTATAAGGGAAAAATAATCCAAACATTATAACAAACGAAAAGTGATACAAACCAAATGTTTCTCTACCTCATTACACATAGAAAAATATATAGTCAAACATACTCAAGTATTAAAAACACTTAAATGACGTTACGGAGAGAAAAAAATAACCAAGCCAGGAAGAAAAGATTGAAAAAATGTCATGAGAGTACATTAGCAGGGGCGTAGAGTAGACAACACGACAGGACAGCTACCAAGAATACTTCTCAGAATCACGACAAACAACGTATTCGTTTTCATTCTCTATAGACTCTTAAGAGGGTCAACAAAGTGATGGCCACAATGAGCAAACAGATTTCGATGGGGATGGCGTTGACGATCGTGGGTGGGTATGGGTTTCCAGAGGATGTGGGTATGGAAGGGGGGAGATTAAGGCAACGGGGATTGTTGAAAGACTTTCTCTCGAGAGTCCTTTACATGTAACAGGTCTTATGGTAAAATCCCCCATGGTAATACTTACAATTACCAATTAGAATGTCCTTACGGAAGAATGAACTCTTCACGGCTCTTCCGCGGCAAATAAAGGTGCAATCTTGTTCTCAACTCACCAATTATTCACAAGGATCGCTGGAGACGGCAACACGAAAACTTATGGGCTTAATAGGATGATTATGAACAACGACCAAAACCCGTCGAGTACAATGCATAATTGCCCTTTTAAATGATCGATCAACAGTTTACCCTATGTCTAATTGCTAGTCCCTGGGATGATTAATCAGCACCTTTTGGATGTGCAATCTCTTCCCTTTTGGAAGTTATCATCGTTACGAATGCTTTGCAATCCCACGTTCACTATTAAGTCTAGAATTCTATGGAGCTCAAAGAACATATGTCTAAAAAAAAGAAAATTCAGTTATCGCTTTCAAATGTGATTGTCTAGATGCCAACTTATTTAGGTTTCTCCATTAATAATATAGAAAAGAATTGATAGCAAGTAACTATAGCTCACATGTACTGTAAATAAATGAATGAATATATATATGTATAATATATATATATATATATATATATGTATATATATATATGTATATATAATATATATAATATATATATATATATATATATATATATACTAAGAGTGTCCTTAGGGATAATACTACAAGCCTATATGCTTTTCTAGCCTCACTAATGTTGCTAGCACTCATATAAGCATGGAATCTAAACTGCAAATTTGCAACTGAAACACTCTATAATATATGTTTGGTGAAACGAAGTGGTAAAAAGGCTAGCAGAGATGATATGAGGGATAAGAGTGTCACGATAAGAAGGTTTAATTCACGTACAATGAAAGGAAGAGGGGAAGTTGTTAAAAAGGGCTTATAATTATGGAGTCATAGGTGGAAGGTTGGCTTGAGAGAGAGACCGATGAAGTGCTGGTTAGAAGGAATGGAAGAGATGGTGAAATAAAAGGGTTAGACATCTAGGTAGTTAAGGGGAACTGATTAACCATCAGTAATGTGATATTGCACAACCAATTTTCAATACCCGAGAAATAGATTATTGGTGATAACACAACTACATTAGTGAAGAGAACATATATAGAGTACTTATGTGTGTTTGTGTTTGGCTGTGACGGAAAGACGGAAATTTTTTATTTGAAAAATGTCTTTAACGTCGTTTTAACAAATTCTTTTTTACATAATCACAACCTTCTAAAATCTCGAAATGCCAAATATCAAGGTTTCCTTCATCCGGTAAGAAGGAGACATTTAAATCCTGAAATACGGAATCGTTTGCATCCTCATGTTTGTCAATAAATCTTTTACACCTTTGTTTATATATATATATATATATATATATAATATATATATATAATATATATATATATATATATATATAATATATATATATATATATATATGTGTATTTTATATATATATATATATATATATATACATATACTTACTCGTTTATATTATAAGCCTTTTTTAAACATAAAAACAAGAGGTTAGTTGCGTAACCAATGAAAACATATTTACCTTTACTTAGGCATTATATATCATAGCTATGCGATTAACCTCACGTCGGTATTGAATATTAAATCAAAGTAAACATTTAGTGATTTTATCTCTAATTTTATTTCTTCCGGTTTTTTCTATAACTATTTCCCCTATATATTATGAAACAAAATTGCATCTCTCTCTCTCTCTCTCTCTCTCTCTCTCTCTGTGTGTCACACAAACACAAACATAACAGAAGTAATGATCTAAAATTATTTTACTGAAAGATTATAACTTTTAAAATCACTAACTTGCATTTACTGTTTATCTGAGGGAGAAATTGTGTATAATATATAATTATATAGATGAATATACTACATACAGATATCACGTAATAAATAATCGTAATAAAACTAAATGAATAAACGAATGTTGAGCTTAGAAAAAATGAACAATATGAAAATGATTACATTCACTTAAGTCTATGGTACATCACCTGCCCATAAACGGTTGTTAATATGTTGGCTAAACCTAACTCATTTTACTCTTCTGCCATTGCATCTTCTCATTTATCATGAAAAGACCTTTCCTTTGTCATACTCGTCTTCATTAATCTTCCCATTTTCACGTCTTCCATCACCCATCTAGACAACGTAAGGTGACAACTAAACACAGCACTTGTTCCTTTCACCCACGGCCTCCCTCTCAGTACCGAGTGAGTGAACATGTATGTATGGTGAGAGACACAGTGGCTTGGTTTCTCTTATTTAATGATCTAAGCCTTTCCAGCGTCTAAAAATAAAGGAGATAATTTCATAGTCCCTGATATGGTGAAAAAGATACTAGTACAGCATAAACGTTCTCTCTCTCTCTCTCTCTCTCTCTCTCTCCTCTCTCTCTCTCATATGCAACCTCCATTTCCATATCCTTTTCTTCACAGCCATTTTCATATCACACGACCAACCAGACCTCGGTTTCCCTCCTACATCATCACAACCGGCTTCTCTTCTGATAACATCACCGCACTCCTATTGTATGGATGGCAATCCATCGTTTTTTCACCACGTACCTCCCGTAGTTCCGTGGAGCAACCGATGTCTGCTTACTAGAAATACGAATGTTTCTCCAGACAGTAGAGAGACAAATAACAAAATATTTTTGAATGTTATCTTTCTCATAATTCCATAGACCGTGAGATGGGAGTAGGATGATATTAAGACCTTTCATAACCTCAACTAAATTATTTGTCTTGGCAATCTTATTACAAAATATAAATTATTAAGACTGCTGAAGTTAAACTTCAAAATTAAATACATGTGCAGCAAACAATTTTAAAATCCACATAACATCCATTAGTGAATAAAAAAAATCTAAAAATCTGCTTAACTATTTATTTGCAGGGCCAAGAGGAAAGGTAACAAATCCGAATTTCTCGTAACAGTGAATATTGTTAATTGTGCATACTATTGTGCAACAGGCTACTAAGTTTTCCAGATTACGAAGTTCGAAAACAGAAAAAAAAATACTCAGTAAAATCCTAGTTGATTTATAAAACAAAAATCTTCTCATGAAAGTTATTTTAACGATTACAACATATTTAATAAAAGTTGTAAATCTAATGAAAAAAAATATAAGAAAGTAATGTGAAGCAAGAAGTCTCAGATTAAGTAAGTCATAGCCGGAAAATTCAAAACTATCATCATTTAACTCCAGAGGGACATTTGCTAAATCTTCCATCATCCTATATAACAATGCTTTAACATAAAATTTACATTAATGGCAAACACCAGAAAAATAACAGTCAAACCATACTATGGAAGGTAAACTCCCACCTTCGTAAGTAACATGGTGACCGAAATATTTCCTAGATACTTGTGAGTCGCATCATAGTAGAGAGAGAGAGAGAGAGAGAGAGAGGAGAGAGAGAGAGAGAGAGAGAGAGTGTGCTTAATTCCAACACACTACACAACGAATCTGTTAACTATTGTCTAATGCCAAAGTTATTAATTGTATGGTGCAAAATGACTCTTCTAATTGCTTGTCAACGGTATTTCAGTCACCGTATCCAGCAGGATTATCATTAAAGCTGGCTCTCTTATTCATGTTCACCACGTAATTTCATCAGATTTTTGTGAAATGTTAAAACTATACATTTTTGGAAATGTTATTGACAAAAACAATGATTCCATTTGCCCTGATACTCATATGGCCACCGTTTTATAAAAATACTGGCATAAAAAAAAGTTTTCGTCAATATTCCAGCTTCTAAATAACTAAAAAAACACGACTTTGACAGCTAAACCAACATTTGCAGGGCCAATGACTTTAACAAAATAAAGTAGCACAGACTGGGTGGAAAGTCCATGAACAAAAAGAGAGAGCGAGCTTGATCTCATTAACATTTTCATTGTGACGAATTCAACAGAGAGAGAGAGAGAGAGAGAGAGGAGAGAGAGAGAGAGAGAGAGAGAGAGATAAATTTCAACGATTTTATATTCATACGTATAACTTTCTGAGTGGAGACAGCTTTAGGTGATGAAACGGTTTGTGTATCACCATGGTCAGAAAAACTCGAAGAGTCAAGGCCACCCATACTAGATTGGTTTGCTGTGAGCGATCAGACAAAAGTCTCCCATTATCTCTAATCCGTATTTGGCCAGTGTGATGAAAACTGGCCAAATCACAGACATGTATCAGGACATGCCTGAGGCCTTCGTCCTGCATTGAACTGGAAACGTCTGTATTTGTTGTTGTTGCCGTAATAATATTATATATATATATATATACTATATATATATTTAGGTGGTAAAAGCATAGATAATTTCCCAAAATCATCCAGTCCTGTATCAATGGAATGGGTATATCATAGATTGATTGAAGTTAAATTTGAGTTTGATAGTTTATGGCATTAGAAGGGAGACTAAAATCTAGAATTTAACATTCGCTTTGTATGAGTGTCATGATATGACTTACATGCTTTGTACGATTATCTGTGAGGACGCAACGGATACGCCTGAGGGATTAATTTGGAAAAGGCAATGTTGGTCCTAGACAAGGATAATATATATATATATATATATATATGAGAGAGAGAGAGAGAGAGAGAGAGAGAGAGAGAGAGAGAGAGATATGTATGCATATTAAGAGCATGAATGATTGAATGTATAGTTAACACATACAGTACATGGACAGAGAGACAAATAGATGAATTGACAAAATGATAGATAAATAGATTGCATCAATTTCCTCTTCTGTCAAAACGAAAACATAAATAAGGACTAAAAAGAGACTATGGCAAACTTGGTCATATTTCTTTTCTGGGTGCATAAGTTAACGGAATTTCCTGATGGATGAAATACGATACAATGAAACCTCTCCTGACGGCTCGATTGAAGATGGGTGGGAGGCGGCGGAGATGGTTGGAGGAAGAAGAATTGCGTTTTGTATTCCCCATGATAATAATAATAATAATAATAATAATAATAATAATAATAATAATAATAATAACAATAATAATAATAATGATGATAATAATAAATTCATGCATTATTATTATTATTATTGTTTTTATTTTTATTATTATTCTTATTATTATTATTATTTTTATTATTATGCTACAACCCTTGTTGGAAAAGCAGGATGCTATAATCCGAAGGGCTTCAACAGGGAAAAAAGCCCATCGAGGAGTAAATAAGGAAACAGGAAGATTAGTGTGCCTTAGTGTACCTTCAAGAAAGAGAACTTGTCGCTACCCAAGATAAAGTACATTGTTTTGATTTTGGAGTGTCCTTCTCCTCGAAGAGCTGCTTCCCATTGCTAACGAGTCTCTTCTACCTTTCCCAAAAGGAAAATAGCCACTAAATTATTACAGTGCAGTAGTGCAGTATATTACCCTTTGGTAGGCATACAAGAATATTACCACCGTACGTCCTGCGTATCGTAGAAACCAACTAAAAGGACAGATGCTGCCTTGCAGTCTAGCTTTTTAGCAAAAGGGCAAGCCTACTGTCAATAACTGTGGAAACTGCTGCCTTGCAGTTGGACTGTTTAGTCAAATGTTAGGCCCCCCGCCAGTAACTGTTGTTGATGACTGCAAGGCATGCGACCGTAAAAACCCTTTGCTAAATTACAAACCATTCGTGATGATATTAGAGGGCGCATTAGGCAACCGACCCCTTAATGTATGGATAACAGTGGGAAAGAAGTATATTACAACTAACTTTTTTTTCTGATTTTAATGCGACAATATAATGGGACCTCAATCAAAACTATGAAAATGTCTGATCTTCACCTTCCTCCGTCTTACACAAAGCCGCCTAAAAATACTTGATGGTAATCAATAATACGTAAAATGCAAAACACATGTAAAGAAAAGGTGAGAGGGAGTTGAAAAAATCTAATTAATGTGAGTGAAATCGGAAAAAGGGGTAAGCCTAGTAATCAACTACAAATTGTTTTCATATCGCTCTCTCTCTCTCTCTCTCTCTCTCTCTCTCTCTCTCTCTCTTTCTAGTGTTTTCTCCGTACAGTTTCTAGTGTTTTCTCCGTACAGTTTGGTAAATAAATTCAGTTACACTCCCATCCAAAGAAATACCCTCTGTTTTCGACCGAATTTTAATAAGGATTAATACAATGCACTTCAATGGGCGATCTTACTGCTGATGATAATAAATTTAAGCTGTCACTGTAAAAAAAAAAAAGAACCCAATAATTCTGCATAGGAAAGATGACTATTTCTTTTAATATATAGTTGAATATTGACATATAAGAATATTGCTTAACATACCCACCATAATTCAAAACAAAAGGGACGATAGAAGTCAATACTAGGAAAAGTGATAATCATTTAAAAAATTTATAATTGAAATCATGAAGAAAACATCTTACATCTGTTTTGCAGAATGAAAATTTCAACAATACATTTACCAACCTATATTCAAACAGAGGGAGAAGAATATATATTCTAATGACCAGGAAATAATTTCGTAATTATTATACTTGAGTCGTGTACCTATCCACAACTATCCATAGCTGGAGATAGTCTATATGCCGTTGTGAAGGTTAAAGAATTCAATTTGATGTGATTCCACTTAATGACCCTCAGAGCAATTCCTATGCAACAAGCGCTTTTCGACGAAACGTAATCATCATAACTTAGACGGAAACAGACAGTTCATTTCGTGATAACGACATTTCTAATATTAGGCTTCCTTGGGCCTCATCTACCTTCCCCTCTCATGCCACTGTTTTTATTCTACGCCAAGCATTCAATGAGTGGCCACCCTTGATATTTCAAAAGGGAATGACATATAAGTACAATCAAATTCATAATTCTAAAAACGAAAGGCGAGCGGGTAAAAAGCAATTAATAAAGCTTTCAACTAAGACATTAAACTTTCAAAACCAGCACAATATAATGTTTTGGGACACGAACGTTATTGGGATCGCTAATGTTGCAAAGGCCTTCAAGGTATCCTCTTGATTCTCACGGAACTCTTAACCTTTCGCAAAATGAAGCAATCCACTTTGGGCGAACAGTGATTATGAAAACAGATAGACATGACTGTTGACGCGTGATACATATTGAGTAACATTTTTGATGAACGATTTCTAATTGCTTCAATTCTTCTATTTATATCACGGTACTAAATCTATACACAAATAACTACAGAGCAATTCTCTCACAAATAATATTACCGACCAAAACAATAATTATTTTGCACAACAAAAAACAACAATAATAACAACAATAAGAAATTTTTAATTAATTAATTAATACTGTTCACCAAAAAATTTTATGGAGCACAATCGAAAACGTTTTACGATCATTAACCTATGCAGGTTCACCTATGATTAGGTAATTTATCGGTAGTATTATTTCGTCATATGGACATATTAATTATTATGGCTTTAGATTAAGGAAACTATATCCCATTATTTCAACAAGAGAATCGGCATAATCAAAGCGATATAATACAATAAATATATGATACCATTTTCTTTTGATTTACTTTTATCTTATCAATGGTGACAAAGCTTTTCCTGGATGTTAATTGTTTGTCTGGGAGAAGCACCACCGTAAAGTCCGGCTCTTAATATCTTTTCATTCAATAGTTGCATATGAGTCTCAGAGCAAAATAAGGTATGTCCTTTAATATTAAATTACTTGAAGTTTAATTAAGTAATGGCCTATAAAAGCTAAAACAAAATCAGCACCAAAATATCAATAAGTTCCATGGACCTCTCGCGCATAACTTTTTTAACAATCAAATTTCCAGAGAAAGTAGTTTTCCTCGCGAATTGCAATATCACTTTTCCCCATATCTTATTAATTTCTGGTTTCTTATAACCTGATAAATGATATGCCGGTTTCCCCGATGACAGTATCATTATTTTTTTTTCTCGTAAAATCGTGTTATTTTCTGGTTTCATGTGACCTGACAAATGATTCTAAGGGATTTGAATTATTTGTATATTAAGTATCATAGTCACACCAGCCCTATTTGAAATACAATGCTACCATTAAAACTTCATTGTTCTTTTAATATAAGGAATATTTGACAGCTTATACACTTGACAGAGATAAATATCAAATATATGGTAAACTTAGCTACACACCATGATCTACCCAAGTATGAAGTGAACAATTGCCGTACTCTCCTTTTCTACTATTACCATAGTTGTTAATAACTTTAGCACTTCTAATCTCCCTTCGTCATCAAGACGATTTGACCGCCTGCATTCAAAGGCAATTACTCCAAGGCCTCAGCCATGAAAAATGACAGGAAAGTCGAGAAGACAAGGGCAGTCCGCTGGTGATTAAACGGTGCGTGTGACGGCAAAGAACCCCTTTCTGCCTTATACCCTTAGATAAAGGTTGGCGATTACCGTATCAACAGACTTAGTAGCCTCGTTCTTCATGCGATGTCCCTCAGGCTTATGAAGACATTTGAACAGGGTGATGAAGTGAGACTGGGAGGAGGAAAGGGGGAAATGAATATGGGGATGAATAAACACATACATGACATGAGGGGTGGGGGTGTATATACACAACCTTCTAACGATGTTGCTAGCATAAACATTACAGGAGAAAGTCTTTATTAGTGAGGGACACCCCCTCCCCTACCATTAGTCCTCGTAAGATGTTCATCTATTCTTCCATCATAACTTTCCTCACCCTAAAATTCCACTTTCAAAATAGGTATGGAGGAAGGAAGGAAGGAGGGAAGGAAGGAAGGAAGGAGGGAAGGAAGGAAGGAAGGGTGATTCTTCAGACCTACCTCCTTTCCCCACTACGGTAATTCTTTCGAATTGCTCTTTCGTAACTTATTACATTCATTTGCGAGAGAGGAAAAAAACGTGCACAATATAATTTGTTCCTCTCGGTATCGTATTATGGGCCAGAGAAGCTCTCTCTCTCTCTCTCTCTCTCTCTCTCTCTCTCTCTCTCTCTCTCTCTCTCTCTCTCTCTCTCTCTCTCGAATTTACTTTGGTTCTCTGAAATATTTAAGCACTTCAGAAACCTGGATGTCCAGATTCCTAGGTAGGCACTTGACTAAAACTCGGCCACTGATAGGAATTTCCTGTTACAGCATGATTACGTGATTATCTTCCTAAGAAAAGTCTCGGAAATGTTTAATACTATTACCATTTCTTTGAGAAACTTTAAACACAAAAACCAAAATCTTTAAAAACTGAAAAAAAAGAGACAAACTGTCACATTAAATCAATTACTCACAACTTTGAGAATATTTAATGACAAAATATTAGTTACCAATATTTTTAATCGTTATTATGCAGACATGCAAATACTGCAGGCTTGACTAAATGTAAGTTACGAACATGAAATGTTGATAAAGGTCCATCTGTAAAAATATGAAGCAGAAGTAAACAATGCCCTAAAGGCGAACCATCAGAATAAGGAGAACAATAACTTTTAATCATTCATAATAATTCCTTAGGTAATATGGAAAAAAAAGACTATTTTGATCAGGATTCCGATGTATTATGCCGAGCATGACTCAATCGTGAGCTTAACCTATTGCGGTTGTTAAAGCTTGGAGAGCTAGATAGATAGGTAGGTCTTGCCCCGAGGGACTTATGGTGAATATAAGGAGTACTTGGAGGGATGAGTGGGTGGGTAAATCAGATGGGGCCATGGGCATGGGGCCAGGGAACAGGGCATGCGTGGACCAAATGGTTCTCTAATTTCATGCTCATGTGAACATTGAACCTACAACATGCAGTAATAGATTTTATAGGAGTAATTAAAGTGTGGGATATCAATTATAGAGAGAGTTGGAGGAATGGGATGGTATAAGGCTGGAATGGCGGGAGAGGGATGGAGAGGAGAGCCATAGGGATATAGATATGGGAAGCAAAATCGACACAGGTCCGGAGGCGGGGGTGGTCAATGGGGTGGGGGGAAGATCGACATCACGAATATCGAACTAATGGTCTAAGGGAACAAGAGGTGACGGTGGTGGTCAGATTAAACTGATGGTTGAAAGGGAAGAGGGTAAGGGAGAGATGAGGTATGGTATTCATTAAAATTAGAACAACAAAATTCCTATTAAAAACTAAATTTCAAATCTGTAAATTAGGCAAAATTAACAGCAACCCCTTCTAGCTATCTACAAACACATACGGCGTATTAATTATTCCCATTCAGCCCGATTAGAAGACGAAGGGGCATTCATATTTCGTGACCTTTGGCCCTCCATAACTTTTTTAATGTTCAATCGATTAGCCAATGGCTGGTGGGTGGTCTAATACGTGACCTTTTTTTCCACATCCTTTTTCTTCCTTCGTTACACATCAGCCAATCACGATTATTTAAGAAGTATCTTGTGAGGTTAATGAGATAATACAGAGGAATTCTTGGCTGATAATCAATTAATGAAGCCCCATCACAATCTCTCTCTCTTTTCTTTCTCTCCCGTACACACACACAAACTGAATGAACAAACACCCACATGTATACACACAAATATATATTTCAACATCAATGACTTTAGTTAAAGAACAAAATAACCTAAATCGAAGAGAAAAAAAGCAATGAAAGCATTTTTATTTTTCACATTATTGTTTAATTTACATCAGTTAAAAGGTTTGTGAAAAACATTACATAACGATCTCTATCTGTTAGACTCCTATTAAATATGCCTTCAATGTGATACAAAAACTATTAGCCACCAAAAATTACCTCAATTTATCATTCATCATACAGACATCTTTCAAGAATACATCGTGCAACCAGAACTTTTTTTTTTTTTCCTTCAAAATTTAACATCTTCATCGAATTTCTATAAAAATCAATTAAATACTTTTGACGAAATTAATCATATATCAAAACTTACGTGAAAACATTTTGGCCATTACATTCATTAAAGTCAAGGTAGTCCGAACTTCTCAGTTCAAGAAGGAATCCACCTAGTCAATCATTAATAGGTTTCCTACTAAATGAAACATTAATCAAAGGTGCTTAATTTGCATCTTTTCAATACTCCATTATTTACTGAAGGATGCAAAACCGTAGGAGTAATTCCGTCCAGGGTATATGTTCGTGACTGTATTAACCATTTTGAGCCATTAATTAAGATAGTCCTCTTCCATCCACTGTTTACGCCTTGAAAGTTTCAATTGGAAAATAAGTTTTCTGGTAAGAGTTAGTAATATTATGCAGCAACCTGGTCTTTATGCGGCCTTAAAAACTTCACATGATTCAAATACGTTAAAACCTATTACTCTAACATTCAAAGTTGACTGATTCAAATATGTTATCAATCACAAAACAGATCAAGATTCTAAAGAAAAGCCTAGAAAAGGTTGATGAACTCGATACTTGGCAAGGCTGCATAAATGATAAAAGGAACAAAGTCATGAAAAATGGGAAAATATGTACATTGCAAAATCTAAATTAGATAAAAAATTTTGAGCTCATGCTAATAATTCATGCTGGCGTGATCAAGAGTATATTCAACAACGAAGAATTTTGAAAACATTGCTTTCAGTAGTTAGGGAAATGAGGCAATGACTTAAGGGCAAAAGAGGTTTCATTTCTTATAGATTTTTATCAAGTTTTACCAGTTATTAAAAGGAACTATTCTTAGGAAATTTAGGAAAAGAACAGAATATCCTCATGTTTCTTTCTAATCACGTAACCCATCGAAGCAGTTAAACAATCAAACCATGCAATGTTTAATTTTTAAGCTGACAGGAAAGATGGGTGAAAGAAGAATGAGGGCAGTTACCTAGCTAACCATGGTATGAAGTTAAAAAAAAAGCGTTATTAAAAGTAGTTGTAAACCTCTTCATTGTTATGTAATAACATTGCCATCGTTTTTATTTATGAAGATTTGGATCTTTGCCCATTATAAATCTTATATAAGTCTCTTTTCATAAAGACATAATTGTACACGAAGACATGAAGGTTCGCAATGAGAGAGTTTATCATTGATTCATCAGTTAAATGATGACGATGGCAGTGACAGATGCATTGTTCTTATCTAGAATCCCTCCATTGCATACCTGGGAAATCTCCTTATCGCGAATATCTATATATTTATGTATGCAAATAATTGAATAAACATATAATAAATTATACATGTTTATATACATAAATAAATAAATAAATATGTATATATATTATATATGTATATATATAATACATATATATATCATATATGTATATATATAATAAATAAATATATATATATATATATATATATATACACACATACATACATACATACATATATATATATATATATATATATATATATATATATATATATATATACATATATATATATATATATATATATATATATATATATATATATATATATATGTGCGTGTGTGTGTGTGTATGAGCGCATGAAATTAATCATCAGTCTTTTCATGGCGTCATCAAGTCAATGAATGCTGACGAGCTAACACATTATCAGTGATTTTTTTTTTTTTTTTTTTTTTTTACTTTTTGCATGGTGACAATCATCCATGACAGCTACGGTGAGGTTTATATACAGTATATCTTATCTATCGACTTAACATTTTATGAGAACTTAAAATTGCTAACACAAAAACTAAACTTATTACAATTAGTAAACTATTTAGTAATGAGAATGTAATTTAAAAACATTTCGTTACGCTTTTAAATATTACTCTGTGATTTGTGTTATAACATTACTCAATGCTCCATAGAACGACAGTGGGTGGTTGATGAACTTACTTGATCTACAAACTCAATAGAGGCATCAAAAATTCTTAAAGGAATAACAAATGTAGATTACAACAATCTATTCACGCTTAGCACAAATCAGTCCAGAGGTAACGAATACAAACTGCAATTTAAAAGATTTAACACCACTCAATGTGGCAATTTCTTTACATACAAAATAGCAAATACTTGGACTAGACTTCCAGAGGATGTAGTAAACAATAACACGGTAAACGAGTTCAAGAATAAGTTATACAAAATCAAAAGAACTCTTGAATGCTTAAACTAAATCGTTCTACCAAAGAGCAAATGGAGTCTCCGCCGATGGACTAATTAGTCTTTGAGACATCTAAGATCCTAGTATCACTCACTCTCTCTCTCTCTCTCTCTCTCTCTCTCTCTCTCTCTCTCTCTCTCTCTCTCTCTCTCTCTCTCTCGGGATAGACCCCAGTTTTTACCGGTTGTTATTGGCTTTAACAATGAATCAATACGCGTGGGAGGGAATATTGGGTATTTCCTAATTTTACTAAGTGTACATTATGATTGAAAGACGGCTACCAACAAAATTCATGATCATCAAGATACACTAGTTATTGATTGTAATTATCATACGATCGATATAATGTTTCAATTTATTTTTTAGCCAATCTAGTTAAATTAGTTGTTCAAATTTCAAACTTTAATTACACCTTGGTCAATATGAACAGAATAATGTTTATCGCTTCAAGAAATTAGTTTTATTGAAAAAAAGTTTATGAATATCTGAAAATGTTAGTTTGTTTTTAAATTAGCTGTTGAAAGGGAATTTTCCAATTTATTTGACAACTTTAAAAATCTATATCTTTTGAACTTATCAAATCTTTTCATTCATAATCATAATGAGGTAGATATTACACACACACGCATATATATATATATATATATATATATATATATATATATATATATATATATATATATATATATATATATATATATATGATAAATTTTGCACATTTGAACGTGTTTTTCATATTTCAAATAAGCCATATATATAATTACATTAAAGTCTGGATTCTCTTAACGACCTCGGGATCAGAGCCCCAGGCGAAATCACTCAAAGACTATAGTATCTGACCGGCTGGGTTTCGAACCCTGGTCCAGGATACTTGTAAGACATTGACCATACCGCTCAGCCACAAAGAAAGATAAAAGTCAATGATAATTCTTCTGTACATATACCTGTCGAATTCATGTTTTTTTTGTTTTGTTTTTTTTTTCTTTTTGTATTTAGAATTGAAATCAACCCATCTTCACCATCGTAGTTAATTGGTAGATTTGTGACTTGGCATTCGATTAATGATAAATTTTGCACATTTAAGCGTGTTTTTCATATTTCAAATACGCCATATATATTTATACATTAAAGTCTGGATTCTCTTAACGACCTCAATATCTCTGAAAAGAAAAAAATTTAATCGGATGGCCTAACCCGTATTAAATTATGCCTCAGAAATTGGAACCTTACTAAAACCTTAGAACATGAGCTAGTTACAACTCAAAAGAGCTATGGAAAGAATAATGATGGGTATAACACTAAGAGACAGAAAAAGAGGAACAAGGATACGAGAGATAACTAAAGTAGAGGATATTCAAACATGTAAGAAAAAGAAATGGACATGTACAGGACATAATCATAATGAGAATGACAAATAATGGATGGACAAGAAGAATAACAGACTGGGTCCCTAGAGATTGTAAACGAAGAAGGGAGGGAAGAGAAGATGATAGATTGATGAACTAAGAAAATTTGCGGGTGTAGACTGGCATAGAAAGATCATAAACAAACGCGTGTGGAATGACATGTCTGAGGCCTTTGTCTTGCATTGGACTAGCAATGGCTGATTATATATATATATATATATATATATATATATATATATATATATATATATATATATATATATATATATATATATATATATATATATATATATATATATATATATATATATATATATATATGTATATATACTATGTATCTATAATTTATATATAAATTATATATAATTGAAAATAAATATACATATTTTTATCTTGCCACTTAATTAACACTAATGTCAAATCTCATGATCTCTGTTTCCTGCGGGCAAAAACTCTACCTTCATCTTAAAAATAGTTTTGTTGTTACCATTCTTAGTAATCTACAATCATTAAGATTCCAAAGTGAAAGGACCTGACCTCAGGCCTGCCTTGCTTGTCCCCCTCGGGCAAAAGTTGGAGAGCGAGATAAAGAGAGTGCTCTGGCTAAATCAACAGCCCGCCATAATTAGCCTGGATCCTGAAAGCTCTCATAAACTATTCCTTTTCAAGATCTGTTATCAAAGTGGAAGGAACATTTCTCTTGGGGAGGTAATCGTTATACAGCTTAATCTTATGCTTCTGACATACCCTCATTTAATAAAAATTTTTATGTTAGATAAATGATGGGTTATTTCAAACGTTTAATTTTATTGCTATTAATTATCTAGCAGCTGTATTTCATGATTTTGATTAAGTACCAAATAAATTCACCTACAAAAATCAATTTGTAAATAAAACTATGTTAATATCACGGCTACTTCTCTGAGCACCCACGGAAATTTCTTTTTCAATACCGGTAGATGAAAGGACAACAGATATGAAAAATCTAATAGCTTACAATGTTAAATATATTTAGAGAATAGCAAATAATACAGCATGATATACTTGATTTAAAAACTTCTAGGCATTAACATTAAACGTTTTACCAAGGATCGCCAAATGAAATTCTAACCTGCTCTTTTACCATCCGTTATACAATTATTAGACCAAACACTCCCAATTACACTAAAACGTTTTATTACTCCACATTAAAGTCTATAACAGCCTGACAATATAATTATTCCAATTTCTTTTCAATAGCATAAATAAAAATAATGGCAACAACAACAATACTATACTACTACAATTCTAAAAACAGTAGTAGTAATAACAACAGCGTAGCAATAAGGTCACTGTAACTCTAGATACATACTGTTCACATTCAACGCATGAGAGTTACATATTCAGTTTATACAATCTTGACCAAAATTGGAAAAGGAGCACAAAACTGGACTGGCCAAATAATGCAGAAGCTAATGTGGGAATACAAAACAGGGAATGGCTAGACCACCTCTTAAAAGGAAGAAGAAACTTAGTTCCATGAATACAAATATGATAGAAAGGCAAACTTTTCAAAAAAGTACTTTAAAGGAACTTGATTACGTCATAGCTTACGTATTGCATACTTATGTTAACCAATAAGTTTAGAATGGCAAATCGGACATTTTATATAAGAGTAAACCACACGCACATAAACACACACACACACACACACACACACACACATATATATATATATATATATATATATATATATATATATATATATATATATATATATATATATATATATATATATATATATATATATATATATATATATATATATATATATATATATATATATATATATATATATATAACGCACACAGAGATAATTACACACACACACACACACACACACATATATATATATATATATATATATATATATATATATATATATATATATATAAACGCACACAAAGATAATTACACACACACAATATATATATATATATATATATATATATATATATATATATATATATATATATATATATATATATATACATATATATACACACAAAATTTCTTTTATTGGAACATTATTTACTTAGGACAAAATATAATTTCATATACAGTATATATATATATCTACGAATAATCACCAAACTCTAGTCCCATTCTTAACTCAATATATGTAATATAACCATATAATTACTAAAATGCTGAGTTTATACTAAAATGTCGATCAACTGAAAACGATTAACTGAAATACTATCTTCATCATATATATTGAAACAAATGCTACCGTAGTGAAAAACGAAGGCTTGCTAATTTAGTTCACGGGCGGCATCCAGCAAAGGTTTAACCTCTGCATTAATTAATCTTCTACCGTTACCATGGAGCAGTAATCAAGAAGAATCTTCCCAGGATAAAAGAGAAAGGAACCAGGGACCAAGATGTTATCAAAAGTGACCTCTTTTAAAACCTGGGTCAAAGTGGTCATCTCTCCGACTTTCTAATCCCCCCCCCCCCCTTGTTACCATTTTTACTTATCTCTGTCGTTGGTAAAATAACTTTAGTCAGTATTTTAAATGGAATGATAATGGCGAATATGCTAATTTCTCAAATGATTAGAAAATTATGTTAGATCTCCCAAACACTAATTAACATTATTCTGCTGCTATCTCTGAGATATCCTATTAAGAGAAAAATAATAAGAAAGATTTTTATATGAACTATATTAAAGCCTAATGATTAACAAGGTTTAACTGATAGTTTTGGTACCCTTTAAAAAGGAAATTTACTTATATTTCATCTACTGTACAACAATTCAGAATTTTCCTCATTTAAAATGTATAACACTTTACAACGTACTCATAACGTAATAGAGACTTTCAAGCAAAATAACATGAACAACATTAACTGCAGAATTATCAATAAATACGACATTTTATACAACGTAAAGAAGTCATGACTTGAATAGGTGTCAGAAAATAAGAACAGAAGCAGCAAATGTAAATATGGAACCTATATGATACAGATAAATGTCAGATTACATAAATAGACTTGGGCAAGAACATACTGGTCTTACAGGCCAACCTAGATGTCCTTATCTTAGAAATTGCCAGTACTCTGCCAGCTGAAATTCTAACTCACTGGTCTGGATAAAACAATGTAGATAACAATAACCTAACTAATAACATTAAGCACCTTGATTAATGTTTAGAAGATAACTATAACCAAGCGCATATTGACGATATTAGATAAAAAAGAGAGAGAGCTGTCGATATAATGTATAGCAACAAGCTACACTAAGACCACATCTACTACTGCCACTTGGCTCTGAATAACAAATAAAGAAAATCGCTTGCGCAGAGTAGAAAAAGATCGGAATATTAATGAATTTATTGGGTCCTGATAAAACGGAGAGACCATGTCATTACTCCAATCTGATGTGAGGGGGAAGATTCCGGACAACTCTGTATTAGAATATGATATGCAAATGGAAGATGCTACTTAAAAGGATTAAGAATTCCTGATTCACTAACCTATTTTCATGTTCCATATTGGGGGAATCGTTTACATAATTACTACTACTGCTACTACTACTATTATTATTATTATTATTATTATTATTATCATTATTATTATTAATATTATTATTATTATTATTATTAGCTAAGCTACAAACCTAGTTGGAAAAGCAGGATGCTATAATGGCAAGGGTTCCAAAAGGGAAAACAGCCCAGTGAGAAAAATAAAATAAGGAAACAAAATAGTGTGCCTAAGTGTACTCTCAAGCAAGAAAACAACAGCTCGTATTAGGGCTACCTTCACAAGATCTTTGGAGAATTTACATGATGAATTAATCTTTACATGATAGAAATTACAATAGCCTGACACAGCATAAGAACATAAATTTTTCTTTTAAAATTACTTCCAGCAATATATATATATATATATATATATATATATATATATATATATATATATATATATATATATATATACATATATATATATATATATATATATATATATATATATATACATATATATATATACATATATATATATACATATATATATATATACATATATATACATATATATATATATATATATATATACATATATATATATATATATACATATATATATATATATATATATATATATATATATATATATATATATATATATATATATATATATATATATATATATATATATTAGCTGTCATTGAGGAACGCCAAAATAACTGAAGAAAGGTTAATTGTTAAATATATAACTGAACAAGAAAAGAAATCAAACAACCAAAAATAAAGTATGACAGATCCTGATAAGTACAGTAAGGGGATGGAAAACTTTCTAAGGAGGCAAAGTGCAGAATCTGATAAAATCGGAGGGGACCTGATTTTCAAGGAGACAACGAGAGAGAGAGAGAGAGAGAGAGAGAGAGAGAGAGAGAGAGAGAGAGAGAGAGAGAGAGAGAGAGAGAGAGAGAGAGGCTTTTAAGAAACTGGAAATAACTGACATTTAATTTGACATTAAATAGTTACTGGTGATTTTATGTTATCAACATTATCATTGCAAAAGCTAAGTATGAACAATTATCACGCCTGCCTTGGTAATTGTGAAGACTTACTTCGAAGAAAGCGCACATAATGGAAGTCGCTGAAGCAAAATTTATCTAAAAATCATGTGACTGAAAGCACTGAAATTGCGATTGATTAAGCCTATAAAATTCAACACGAAGCTTATTCATAGAGACTTAAGTTGATAAAATTAGATTTTAAATCGATTAACTTTAAGGAAATGGAAGAGCAAAGTCGATGGCCTAGTAGTCGCTATAAAGTAACTTCTATTTTCATATCATATTGTACTTTAGTTGAAAATAGCAGTGGCTAAATTATAATTTTAAAGTGTTCAATTTTGGTGCGTAACTCACAGAAACAAAAGATATCTTCAATGAGAAATATCAAACATGAAATTGAAAAAGAAGGTATGGTCCTAACGTGTCATGTTTACCCAAAACTGTTTAAATAGACGAAAACTGTGAAGACCATAGCTATTGTTTCGCTTCATGGACGAAGTTTTTCTTTTTTTTCATAACCAGCCTTTAACCATGTTTAAAAAGTAGCGATTTTACCAGCACACAAGAAAGAATAGGCAGAGGAAAAGATCAAAATCTTCTGTTCTGCAAAAAAACAATTATCATAATGGTTGCATCAGAAGTCTTCGGCACAACACCAATGAGTGGTTACATTCTAGGAAATGCTTATGAAACTAGAAAAACTTATGCTTTATTTATATATATTTTTCAACTTATATTAATACGATCTGTGCCAAAAGTGGGATAACTTGATCTTGTGTACACAAACGCGTCTTTCTTCCAAGGAAAACAACCCTAATTCTGAGGGGCTAGAGACCACTTTCAGATAATTTACATATCTGGACATTTTATCAACAGTACAAGAACTATTAAACTTTTCCTTTCGCATAACCATACATTAATACAAGAGGCCAATAAAGCCTATTAAGAAGACGTGAACATAATTTCAACATTATTAAAAACGCGAAATGGAAGTGAACAGCAAGTGTCACTGCAGATTAAAATCTAATGCCGAAAACTGCTTTCACTCGTATGCTGTGTAAAGATACGTAAATATCCAACATGAAAAGGGACAAAGGGAAACTTGGATATCCGAAAATGAGTGACATTCACATTCTTAAAGATCAACACCAAATAGAAAGCCTACAAGACGCCAGACTTGCAACTCGACGGTTTCCGAGTACATGACGATCTGCAAATGGCCAAACCATGACAAACAATTTAGATGTCAGCTCCGATAAGGAGCAACGGCATGGCAACGGGAGGTGAAGGTCTTTTCATAGTGCCCGTTCCGGGTGATGATAACGATGTTTGGGAAAAGTAAAATACAGATAAAGAGGTGCGATAAGTAAGGGCATGCAAAAAGGGAATAAACACGAGTCTACAAATGGTGGGGATGCTCCGGTTTAACTAAATGGACGTGATGGAAAAGGGATGGGGGTGAGCAAGGGGAGGGGGTTATGGAACTGGTACGGAGGGGGAGCTGGAGACGACAAGGTTTCGGGAAGGGAGACCAAGAGGAAGGACAAAATAAGCCAAGGTTGTGTGTGAAATGGTAATAACAATGAACGAAATGGACGGCTACATCTATTTTCCTTTTGCGACAAGGAACAGGGAAGATGGGTGTCACATATTTCCTAGTTTTTAGTTATTTTCTGTTTATTAGATTTGTATTTTCTTTGTACTATTTTTCTATTTTATTCAACCTAATAAGGATCATTCATGCAGTACCATTATTCATAAAGATGTGAATTAATGTGCTATTCCTTTTTTTTATCTGCCGAAATTCCTCCCCAATTCAAGGACCAGCTACATCTAACAAAAAAATTATACATTCATGCATACATACACACATATACAGTACAAATGCACACACAGACAAACACACACACACATAATATATATATATATATATATATATATATATATATATATATATATATACACACACATATATATATACATATATATATATATATATTTATATATTTATATACATACATATATATATATATATATATATATATATATATATATATATAATATATATATTTATATACATACATATATATATATATATATATATATATATATATATATATATAATATATATATATATTTATATACATATATATATATATATATATATATATATATATATATATATATATATACATATGTATGTAAGTATGTTCATTATTATTATTATTATTATTATTATTATTATTATTATCATTATTATTATTATCATTATTATCATTATTAGCCAAGCTATAAGCCCAAAGGCTCCAGCAGGGAAATGTAGCCCAGAGAGGAAAGGAAATAAGAAAATAAATAAACTACCAGAGAAGCAATGAAAAATCAAAATAAAATTTTTCAAGAACAGTAACATTAAAATAAATCTTTCATATGTAAACTATAGAAACTTGAAAAAAAAAACTCGCGGCAGAAAAACAAGACCGAATAGTGTGCCTGAGTGTACCCTCAAGCAAGAGAATTCTACCCCAAGACAGTGAAAGACCATGGTACAGAGGCTATGGCACTACCCAAGAGTAGAGAACTATGGTTTGATTATGGAGTGTCCTTCTCCTAAAAGAGCTGCTTACCGTAACTAAAGATTTCTTCTGCTCTTATCAAGAGGAAAGTAGCCACTGAACAATTACAGCGCAGTAGTTACCCATCTGAGCGAAGAATTGTTTGGTAATCTCAATGTTGTCAGGTGTATGAGGAGAAGAGACTTTGTAAAGAATAACCCAGACTTTTCAGTTTATGTGTAGGCAAAGGAAATATGACCTGTAACTAGGGAGAGGGATCCAATGTAGTACTGCCTGGCCAGTCAAAGAACACAATAACTCTCTCGCGTAAGTATCTCAACGAGTGACTGGTGCCTGGCCAACCACTACCTCTATACCTCTATATATATATATATATATATATATATATATATATATATATATATATATATATATATATATATATATATATATATATATATATATATATATTATATATATATATATATATATATATATATATATATATACATATATACATATATATATATATATATATATATATATATATACATATCAGACCAAAATTTGAAAAATACTAAA
>NC_090751.1:54694785-54717285 GCF_036898095.1 Palaemon carinicauda
AGACGAAGCATAAAAGAGTAAAATAAAAAAAAAATTACCTTATACAATACATTTTTTTTAATATACAGTCGTGATCATGGAATTATGAACGGAGTGAGGAAGTGCATCAAGTAACAGAAAGGAAACGGAATGAGAGAATTGATAAGATGGTTAAAACAATGTCTTCTACAGTGTGAGTTGGAAAGCTAATTGTATATGCACACCATATGAGTCGATAAGCAGACATACAGCCCCACAGATCAACGCGTGTGGTATTGTCCGTGGGAATAGGCACAGGTACTATATAGTAATACCTCCCAGTAGCCAAGTGTATAATCACTCTTATAGGAGTTAAAAGAAATTGTTAAAATGAAAGCGACCTATGCGTAGAAAAGGAAAATTATCGTTTTATCTTTTAAACATTCAAAATATTGAAGAGTTGAGCCATTCTGGTATTTCATATTTGGGGATTGCAAGTAGTGTTACAAGGTCAAAGGCTGGAATGTAACATAACACTCATAGAGAGAGGGCATTTATTTTCTCTTAATATTTATATACAAACACACAAATATCAATTATTCCTAAAAATATCTTTTAAGCTGCGGTCGTCTACTATCCTGAACATAATGAAGTACTGAAAATAGTTAAAGAAACCATGCCAATAACCAGCCCATATAAACCATATTCTTTTGTATGAAAATAACGATGTCATAAAAAAGTGTACCCTAGAGTAAATGAGGACTTTTAATTGAATGAATCACTCGAAAGAATGTTGAAATCACACGAAATAATTCGTTCACAGCATCCACTAAGAATATGAGTAAGGGGGAGGGGAGGTGGAATCAGCAGATAAGAATTCATGGATGTTTATGCATTGCGATCATCATCCTCCAATGGTTTTAGTTTATCTATAAATATACATATGAAAGGGATTTATTCAACAACAATTAAACTCGTTTTTGTTCAAAAATTAAAATATCAATACCCAACATGACAACCATTAATCTATAAATTCTTTGCTGACGATTTTCTTTAACACACGGAAATGGCCCCAGATGCAAAAACAGTTGTCGCACAGATAAAGCTGCCTCATTAACACCCGAGCACAGCTAACAATGCAGACGCACTTTCGAAAACATCTATTACATCATGCTTCCCCGCTTCGTCTTAAATATTAATTATGGCCATTCACGTATTATCAGATATGCATTTTGTGCCTCATTAGCCTGTCAGAGGAATATGAAGTTATCGCGAAGGGTTCCGCTTATTTATGGCCGATTGAGCAGAGCGCCGGGGTTCACCCATGACGCAGAAAAGCTCAGGACAAGAGAATTATTATTTCTAAATCAGTTAGCTATTGATGCATTGTGCTAGAAATAAGAAATGCTTCTATGCTGAGGTTTAAGGCATAATTTCCGTGTGTAATGACTTGTTAATTGTCAGGAACTAGTAGCCTACTGCTTCATTCTCGTTAAATAAACACATTGATAATAACAGTAGTTGAAATAATAGTAGTTGCAGTAGTGGTTATTTACCATCACTATCTTTAAATAAAAAACTATAGAAAAAAAAATAAATAATAAAAGTCTCGGGTCAATTTGTAACAGCGGCTAACCAGCGTCGCTAATTCATGGACAATTTCCGTCTTTGAGAGAGAGAGAGAGAGAGAGAGAGAGAGAGAGAGAGAGAGAGAGAGAGAGAGAGAGAGAGAGAGAGAGAAGTCGTATTTGCAAAGAAAATTCAATTTCCAATAACCAACGCTTTTGAAGGATGGGGTCACAGGCAGCACCTTGATAATCATCTGCCTCTGGACTCGGAAATCCTTGATCTCGTTTGGAAGTAATTTAAAAGTTTACGATGAATGGGGGTGGTGGTTAGGGCCCCAGTAAGGGAAGGAGGACGGAGAACTGAGGAATAAAAGGAGAACATACGTAATATATTTTCTTTGAGAGAGAGAGAGAGAGAGAGAGAGAGAGAGAGAGAGAGAGAGAGAGAGAGAGAGAGAGAGAGAGAGTGTGTGTGTTATTAAATAGTCCATATACATTTTCAGAGAAGTAAATTGTTATGCCCCTATATCTTCTAAGTACAGGGGACTTCAATAATTACCATTTATAGAATCTATAATAGCAATCTGTATTGATAAACCCTGCAAAAGGTTAACCTGTCAACACAATAAGTTAATTGTTAACGAACTGTGAGAAGTCCTTTTCAGAGATATTATATAATACCCTTTGAACGTTTTCCTCTTCCAAAGAGGGTTATATCTTAGAGGCCCCTCCCATTTTCAATATCATGATTTTCTACATTTTGAAAGTACAATCACTTCTACCCTGCCCTTTATTTTCCTCTCTCCATTCATCTTACCAACAACCTGAAGCTATAAACTAGCAAGCAGGTACGCAATTCAATGCATAAGTCAACAGAGATATACTGAATTTTTAGGGAACACGAAAATCATTTCTTTCCTGAAAATTCAAAAAAATCGAACACCGATCAACTACTTTTTGAGCTGGAGAGAGAGAGAGAGAGAGAGAGAGAGAGAGAGAGAGAGAGAGAGAGAGATATGTTAGGAATGGGTTCATTCCCATTGGGTGAGGAATGCCTCGTCGAACACCTCGTATTGTACATTTTGGTGAAGTACTATACACTCACTATTTTCTCTCTCCTTTTTAATGAGTCAACAAACGCATATTGGATTTTATGGACAGCACAAATATCGTCACTCGTTTTGAAGTGAGGAAATCGAACGTTAATCTATCAGTTTGAGAGCTGAATGCGCTGCCACTTTCTTTTCTCCTTCAAGTTGTGGAATTCTTAATCAGTCATGGTCTTGTCTTCCCGAAGAAGCAGATATACAGCTTCCATAGGGGTGGCCTTTTTTCATTACGTTTTTCCCTTAAGAGTAAATTGCATAACTGTATTTTGTTGTGAGCTAGTGACCGAAATCTCAAGGGAAAAACTAATTATAATTACTATGTAAACGAATAAAACTTTATGTTGCCAGGAAATGCAATCAATAACGGCCCAACAGCAACCGCAATAATGCCAACCATAAACGCAACCACCAGCAATCGCTATCAGCCCAATCACGCAATTGCTCTTGCAGAGTGGGTTCCTAAATCGCGGCTTCGTGAAGGCATCTCCCAAGAAACAAGCCTGGGTCACGGTGGTCGCCCCAGCCCCTCAATGTCAAATTTTGAAAAGGGCCCACAAGCAGTCATGAGAAGAAACTTACGTGCTGGGGTCACGCAAGGGTGGCCACCTGACCCTTAACAGGGTCCGACCTTGTTTTCCAGCGGTATCGCTGGAGAAGGCCGAACCTTTGCGACCTATCCCCCACCCCACTCCCAAGATTCTGCAGCAAAGAAAAAACTTTCCTTCTCATAGGAATGGAAAACTATAGGCAAAAACGCTTTCCACTGTCTGATAAAGAAAGTGTATTTTGGTTCTCTTAGATTGTGTATGAGATCTATAAAATTAAAAAAGGCAAACATTATAAAACAGCAAAACCTAATTCAATTTATTGGGTCTTTTGACTGGCCAGACAGTACTACATTTGATCTCTCTCTCTTTGGTTACGGCTTGTTTCATCTTTGCCGATACATACACAGAACAGTCTGGCCTATTCTTTGCACATCCTGCTTTTTCCTCATACACTTGACAACCCTGAAATTACCAAGCAATTCTTCTTCTCTCAGGAGTTAATTACTGCACTGGAATTGTTCTGTGGCTACTTTCCTCTTGGTAAGGGTAGAAGAGACTCTTTAGCTATGGTAAGCAGCTCTTCTAGGAGAAGGACACTCCAAAATCAAACCATTGCTCTCTTGTCTTGGGTAGTGCCATAGCCTCTATACTATGATCTTCCACTGTCTTGGGGTACAGTTCTCTTGCTTGAGGGTACAATCAGGCACACTATTCTATCTTATTTCTCTTCCTCTTGGTTTTTTACCTCCGCCAGGAGGGTATGTTTTCGGTTCGGTTTGTTTGTTTGTTTCTTTGTTTGTTTGTTTGTTTCTCTGTTTGTCTGTCTGTCTGTGGACAACGTAGAGGCCACATTTCTACACGGAATCACTTCAAACTTGGCCAAGTAGTTCCCCAATGTGTATGGAAGAACTGATTAAATTTTGGTCAAGGTCACCCCAAGGTCAAGGTCACAGGGGTCACTGGTGTCACTATGACATAAGTGGCCATATCAAGAGACAGAAATAAAGCACTGACTTTTGCATAAGCCAACAGGGAAGTCCTAGTCCAGGCGCAACCCATGGGTGATGTTCAAATTTATAAAGGTCAAAGGTCAAGGTCATATTGGTGCATTATATCAATGTCATATTAAGTATCAGTGGCAAATGAACAAAGATCACTTGAAGGTCAAAAGTCAAGCAGGTCACTTGAAGGTCAAGGTCACGTGAAGGTCAAGGTCACGTGAAGGTCAAGGTCACCTGAAGGTCAAGGTCACGTGAAGGTCAAGTACATTTGAAGATCAAGGTCACTTGAAGCCAAGGTCATGTGAAGGTCAAGGTCACGTGAAGGTCAAGGTCACTTGAAGGTCACGTGAAGGTCAAGGTCATGTGAAGGTCGAAGTCACATCAATTCATGATTCTAGGACATATGGCGCTCTAGGTCACCTTGGCGGAGGTATGTCCTCTACGAGGACCATGTCCGCGTTCAGGACTTGCTCACTTGTTTTTCAAGTTTTTACAGTTTATATATGAGAGATTTATTCAAATGTTGTTATTGTTCTTCCACTTCTCTTGTTGTTTATTTCCTTTACTCACTGGGCTATTTTCCCTGTTGGAGACCTTGGGCTTGTAGCATCCTGCTTTTCAAGCTACGGTTGTAGCTTAGCGAATAATAATAATAATAATAATAACAATAATAATAATAATAATAACAATAATAATAATAATAATAATAATAATAATAATAATAATAATAAATTGAAAATATGGAGACAAAAAAGACATGGGTACTATAGTCAATTCTTTTTAATGAGGCAGATTTACACCGACTCGCAGGGGTACCCTTTTAGCTTGGAAAAGTTTCCTGATCGGTGATTGGTTGAACAAGATAATTCTAACCAATCAGATAGCAGGAAACTTTTCCGAGCTAAAAACAGTGCAAATGCGCCTCATTAAAAAGATTGAGTATAGTGAAAAAGTTCTTGCCTTTTCCGTAGAAGTAAAAGACCAATAAGTGTCATTCCGAATAAATACAGTATTTGATGAAAAGAAGGATCATATTCCTGATTACGCTCCTGTTGAAAAAAAAAAAAAGAGAAAAAAAAATGCTGGATGTTGAAACCATTGGTTCAAGTGTAATTCACAGAATAAGTAAACTTAGGCTTATTCAAAACTGATTAAAATAGAGAATATCAGAACAACTAAAAGAGAATTTAATAAAATAACAACACTTATGCGAACATTTCTCTGACAATTTTCAGTTTTTAACTGCAATTTCCTTGAAACAATTTTCCATAAAAAGATGCTGAAAAGGGTGACAAGAACAATTTATTCACGCAAAAACAGGAATTCTTAGTTCAATTTATAAAAAAAAAAAAAAAAAAAAAACTTACTCTCCAAAAAACAAATTCTACTCCATAAAAAAATCCAACCCATAGCCAACGAAATGGCGAAAAAGATGGGAACTCTAAACAATTAACTAAGAAAAGCAACATCCAGGATTGAATTCTTGTCAGATCCTAATACAAGATATAAAATGTTTCTCATGAACTGGTTCAGTAATATGCGTTCATACATAATACCGTATCCGGATCATCCTGCGCAACCAATAAATTGGACATCCATTTCAACAGCCGTTGCAGCCCTGATCCGATGACCTCCGTGAAAGAAGGAAGTAAATTTACTTCAAGGACGACTGTTATGAGATCAAAGGCTGCTGGGCACCTCCGTATTTGATGATGATTGAGCAGGGAAGTTCTTGGACACCGTTTCCCGAAAAAAAAGTATGGGAACTAATCATATAAAGTAAAAATTCAGCAGGAAACATGAATAAATCCGTTATTATCATTCTATGACGGCACTCAACAATATACACATTTTTGTAAAATCTGAGAACTGTTCAATTTCCCAATGGATAAAAGAAATAAGATGGGATTGAATTATGAAATTTATGGCATAGCGAGGAAGGCAGGACACGACAAGAATAATTCTTTTCTGTCGTAATGTCATGGGCAGAAATGATGTCAATAATAACCAAATATTGCAAAAAATCTAAAATCAAACTTACTTGGATATCCGGAATACCTCATGTCACGCATAATTCAACAAACTTTAAAATAGTATCCAGGACAACATATTTCTAATTAAGAAAATCACAATGGCAATCAAAACGAAGAATGCTTGATAATGCTCGTCTTTTACTGAGCTCATCTTCACACCTGGAAAGTGTAAGTATGGCAAAAAAACCCAATTTTATCACGATCCAATTATTCTACTATTCTTGGAAGGTTTAGCAACTCTTCTAAACAAACAGATATAGGCATTGCATTTTATACTCCTAATCTTTAAGGTATTTGAAGCATCTTTCGAGATCTCCCCAATCGCTCTGGATTACGGATAAAACGAACCTATACTTCAAGCATAGAATCTTTTCACATCATGAAGTCATTTGGGGAGAGCGATTTCCGAAGTTTTTACAAATGAAAGTTGAAAACATCTGGAGAATTCTTAAATCGTCATTGTGGCTCGTTTTTCTTTTTTCCGTCCATTGCTACACTTGTGGTAACTCTACCTTACACTCCCTTAATCATTCGCCCAATTTCTCCCTCAGTGCCTCGTCCGTCCACTTGGCCGCACCTTCGATTCATCAGTCTTAGTACATTTGGCTACAGATAAAAGAGAGGGCGTAGAGAGGCGTTGGCTGGAGCGATCTCATACGAAGAGGGATGGATAAAGGGAGGATTGTGAATAGCAAAGGGGATACGGATCTGTCTACAGTAAAGACGACGGGAGAATTTTTCTCCTTTTTATAGCGGTATAGTTCCATGTGAACGAAAGAGAGAGAGAGTAGGGTAATAGAGACATCATAACCCTGCGACCTTTATGTGTGGGCGCAAGTGTGGGCGTAAGGAAGAGGGGCGGGACTGTGTTATGGATACATCCTTTGTTAGGCCGAAGGCAGGTGGGCGAGGGTATGCACACTCCCTTTACAGTGCTTGGCAGCTGTTGTCATAGATAAGGTCACATATTCCCAACGTTTTCAGACCTTTCCACAAGGGAAATAGAAAACGGGAAATTGTTTGCGATAGGTAGACTTAATAATTTACTCATCAATTTTAGAAACAAAATATATCTTCGCTGATTGGAAAATACAGAACAGAGTCACGAAGGTGAAATTGGTAAATCAGGGTAATAAGGTTTAATCAATTGCTCTTCAAAGTATAAATTTTCACTGAATGCAAACTATATTTACTCATGATTTTCAAGTTTAACTATATTTACTAATGGTTTTCAAGTTCATAAAAATTTTAAAGACAATAATAGATATTCCAGATAGCTGAAAAGATGGCCGTTTCAATAATATCTATTTCCATATATTAACAGTACCTTCAGGAACAAATTAGGTTATTTTACTATGTGATTCAATGATTATCAATGGAAACCTGGCGTTACAACTCCATCAGATATTAACAAAACTATTCAATCAAATTCATTACGTAACAGATAAGTAAAAATATGCGCTTGCGTGCGTGTGTGTTTGTAAGTAGGTGTGCGCATGTGCTTAGCTACAAAATCCCTCTACTGTACAAAATATCTTAGCTCGTTGCTTTTAGGGAACCTAAAAAATTAATTTAGTTAAACTGAGAGAGAGAGAGAGAGAGAGAGAGAGAGAGAGAGAGAGAGAGAGAGAGAGATCTGCGAGGTAATCTTGTGAGCCTACTGAACACTAGTATTGATCAATTAATTATGGCAACACAAATATCAAAAACGCTAAAACCTGAAAAAAAGTTTGAAGATTGATTTTATCTCGACGCCCTTCCTCCAGACTGTACAAAGGTAAGCATAACAAATAATGATAAATAAATCATAAAGGGAATCTGGATACCAGAAATGTATTTATGAGGATTTTATCTAACGAAATATCACTGGTTATGGTAAAAATCTAATTCATCATCTCCTCCTACGCTTATTGAGGTAAAGGGCCTCGGTTAGATTTCATTAGTCGTCTCTATCTTAGAGCTTTTAATTCAATACTTCTCCATTCATCATCTCTTACTTCACGCTTCATAGTTCTCAGCCATGTAGGCTTGGGTCTTCGAACTCTTCTAGTACCTTGCGGAGGCCAGCTGAACGATTGGTGAACTAACCTCTCTTGGAGAGTGCGAAGAACATGCCCAAACCATCTCCATCTACCCCTCATCATGATCTTATCCCCAAATGGAATTTGAGTAATCTCTCTTATAGTTCCATTTCTAATCCTGCCCTGCCATTTAACTCCCAATATCGTTAGGAGAGCTTTGTTCTCAAATCTACTAAATCCATTGGAGATTGTTTCATTGTCATACCATGACTCATGTCCATATAGCAACACCGATCTCACTAAACTGATATATAGTCTGATTTTTATATGTAATTTCAGGTGATTTGATCTACAAATTTTACTTAACCTAGCCATTGTCTGATTAGCTTTTTTCAATCTTTCACTAACCTCTAATTCTATAAGACCCTGTATCGGAGATCATAGCTCCTAAACACCTATTATTATTATTATTATTATTATTATTATTATTATTATTATTATTATTATTATTATTATTATTATTATTATTATTAGCTAAGCTACAACCCTAGTTGGAAAAGCAAGATGCTATAGGCTCATGGGCTCTAACAGGGAAAAATAGTCCAGTGAGAAAAGGAAAAAAGGAAATAAATAAACGATATAAGAAGTAATGAGCAATTAAAACAAAATATTCTAAAAACATAAACAACATTAAAACAGGTATTTGATATATAAACTATAAAAGTACTCATGACAGTCTGTTCAACATAAAAACATTTGCTGCAAGTATGAACTTCTGAAGTTCTACTGATTCAACTACCCGATTAGGAAGATTATTCCACAACTTGGTCAAAACTGAATAAAACATTTAGAGTACTCTGTAGTATTGAGCCTCATGCTGGAGATGGCCTGACTATTAGAATTAACTGCATACCTAGTATTACGAACAGGATGGAACAGTCCGGGAAGATCTGAATGTAAAGGATGGTAAGAATTATAAAGAAATATTATGCAACATGCAAAATGAACTAATTGAACGACGGTGCCAGAGATTAATATCTAGGTCAGGAATAAGAAATTTAATAGACCGTAAGCTCCTGTCCAACAAATTAAAATGAGAATCAGCAGCTGAAGACCAGACAGGAGAACAATACCTGAAACAAGTTAGAATGAAAGAACTAAAACACTTCTTCAGAATAGATTGATCACCAAAAAATCTTAAAAGACTTTCTCAATAAGCCAATTTCTTTGTGCAACAGAAGGAGACACAGACCTTATGTGTTTTTCAAAAGTAAATTTGCTGTCGAGAATCACACCTAAAATTTTAAGCCATACAAAGTTAAAGAAACATTATCAATGCTGAGATCCGGATGTTGAGGAGCAACTGTCTTTGACCTACCTACAATCATACTTTGAATTTTGTTAGGGTTCAACTTCATACCCCATAATTTGCATCACGCACTCTATTAAAGGATTCAGAAATCCCTCTCTCCTTCTAATTACATTATCATAAGAAAAACAATTAATTACATGTGAAAAATTACCTAACTATTAATGAATAAAACTCTCAATATCTTTATCAAAACCAACTATATTATTACTGTCACTTCTAATTCGATGAAATTCTCCTGGTTTCTGGTTAAATATGTTCTCTATGATATAAACTCAACAACTTCCCTTACCTTGCTTGTCTATTTTGAATTAGACCCTAAACAGTAAAATGTCGGCATGAATTCTGCTATTTTCTTCAGCAATTGAGGACTAAGTTTCCATGAAGTCATGTCCAGATACTTTGGTATAATTTCAAATCTAATTTCAGAGTAATATTTTGTTTAATCAGTTTTTTTCTAGAACAAGGAATGGTCAGTCAATTTAGTCCTATTGTTTTCAAGTCAGATCTACGGGGGTTAGGAATCATCTCTCGAAGGGAGGATTATTAAGAATGTATTATGAGCTTAAAATCATTACGATGTTATGAGTAGTAAAAGTATTAATTTTTATTATCATTATCCTTATGTTCTTATTACATAAACGATCAATCATATAAATGTCAGTAAAGTAACGGAATTTTGCATGCCGGTGAATATGTTGTACCGAATACAAAAGCTGATGTGCACCATGAATATCTAATGCGTTATTCAAGTGTGATGTAATAGAGATTGAATGCGGGAAAAATCCTGTTACTTGTTAAATTTGGAAGATTCTAGAAGAGGGATATGACGTTTACAAGGGAAGTGACATCATCTGAAATGAGTCTTAATTCCAAAAATTACATTTTATCTTAGTTAATATGTATTTCTTTAAGAAACTGTTTTTATCAAACGAATAGGAATAAATTTAGCTACTTCCTATAATATTATGAAAATGTAAAATTCTATAACAAAGCTCCTTACATGAAGCATTTTGGAACTAGGTATGGATCATGTGACAGTATAAAGTCTTGAACCAGAGCGGGTACATAAGTGGGATGACGGCGCAAAATGACACAATTTGGTTGGACAAGAGAAGAAGGCAACATTGCCTGGTGACTCTATTGAATACCCGACTACGAAAGATGAGTTTCCCCTAGGTACCTAAAAGTGAATTCTCTGTTTTATCTTTAATCTCTCAATTAGCTTAAAGCTCGATAAAATACTATAAGTGTTGAAATTAGTACTATTTAAAAAAATATATATTTTGCCACGTACAGTAGTCTACTCGTACAATTTTATGCTGCACTAGTAATATTTACTATTATTGAGTATCCTGTATAATCGACGTTTTAATCACTTGGTAAATCAAAAAGTTCATCCCTTTACGTAACCTATTGTTACCGTCATGTTAAGCATTAATCTGTAGATCGAAACCAATTACATAATAGACCGGTGCTCTTGACTGAAAGCAGCACCAAAGTGTTCTTTGTGTATTATTGAGATTTCACCGGATTTATTACGGGCAAGTGTAGATCGAGATATAAGGATTGAGACTATAAATTAAATAAAGCATTATGTGTAATTTAAATATGCTTGATAAAAATCTATAGCACTTTTGAGTGTAGAAAATATGTAAAATATAACGTGCACGGTACTGATTTATTGCGCTAAGTGATATTTTGTAAAACTGTCAATTCTATTTAGATATGTAACAAGGTATATTTTCGTAAGTAATATGTATTATTTGAATCTTTGACTTGTTATCTAACTCTGTTACCACCTCGAGTCTGGTCATTATTATTCTTAAAACTATTTAAGCATTACGCATAAAGAATTCCAAGTTAGAGCATTCCGAAAATTTATTTTCTGATACGTAAAACCAACTAAAAAAAATCTAACACGGGAATCTTTAAGCACACTCTCATATCTACTTTGTGAAATACTAAAAAAAATATTTCTGACCAACTATAAATAATACTCAATGTTAAATTTTCTTGCACACTTTTCCAGTCTTAATTAACTCTCGATATGCATTCCAGAAATTAAAGTTAATTTCAAACTCCTACTCTCTCGATGTATATATATATATATTATATATATATATATATATATATATATATATATATATATATATATATATATATATATATATATATATATATATATATATATATATATATACACACACATATATGAAAATTATGTAAACTAAGTCATCCTCAGTACATTTTATCTTTCAAGACAATGTACCAAATCCGAAGAAACAGAAGAAAGCGAGCGACAGTCAATTCAGTCCCGCATATTTCTACCTCTCCGAACTAGAATTTCAAATCTGATTCTTACATTCCTTTGTCTTATCGAATAATTTTTTTTTTTTGTTTCAGTTTCCATTCTCTTCTTGTCACTGGATTCTGTTCTAGTTTCCAACCATCGATGGAGCAGATAGAAACCCAAGAGGTTGTTCTGACGAAATTATGAGATGACGAGACATGGCGATCGGTTGGAGATAAGGACGGTATGAAGTAGTCATATTTTCATCGAGTTTTTCTGGTATGAAAATGCCAGCAAAATTCACGAATGAACTCAACATGGTTGGCATAAAGGATATGAAGCTTTAATTTAAAAGAACGTAAAGTATGGAGACATTATCATTCTATACTATATTATATGTTATGTCACATTATGTTATAGAATGTTTAATACTGCAGTTGGTTGCTATGTTAAAAAAATTAATTATAAATAATGATGAAATACTATTGTAAAAAGAAAAAAGAAACTTTTAATTCATAAATTTACAATAACGACATTAAGGAAATTTTTTATGTTTTTTTGGGTACATTAAAAACTTTACCGGTAAAAGATTTCAAATGATTTTTGAGTCGTTAAATATAAAAATAACCATTAATGTTAAATTATCATTCATGTTCCGCATGTAATATCTATAAAGTAATATTTTGCATAAGCTGGACGATACCTAGTTGTCCCATCTAGGCCGTAGTCACGACAAGAATATAGGAGGAAAATAATTAGGATTCAATTCGAAAACGAGATTCTTTTGTCAACTTCTCACGTGCGACTGATACAACTTCGCAAATACCTGCACGCGCGCACAGATTTGTGTAAGTCCACAAATAGAGCACGACCTCTTCAGACAATTGCATACAAGTTGGCGAAAATAACTCCGAAAAATTCCAGGATGACATCATCAAATCCCTGCTTTATCTCGAGATAGGCTATAGGTATGAAAGACGGATTAGCCATTTCCTCAATCTCCAAAACTACACGAACTTCTCTCCAGGAAGAATAATTTTATACTATGAGATTCCTCCATGAAAACTTAATAATTTTTCGTTCGCTTGCATCGTAGGTATCATACATTTTTGGCTTTTATGGTGGAAGAATTCATGACAGGCAGTGTCAACATAGCTGTGTCACTGTAAAAAAAAGTTAGATAAAATAAGTATGTCAATAAGTTGTTAATCAACATAGCCTCTTACATGACAGATCAGCTTCAAGAAAGTGTCGATTGATTATCAAAAAAAAAAAAAAAAAAAAAAAAAAACACGGTTTCCAAAGGTAGATTTAGCTAAAAATGCAGATACATGTGAGGAAATCAGTATCTAAGTTTTCATTATTAATGAGCGTCACATTAAGAAGAGTATTTAGTAAGATAAATTTTCTTCTACTGCACTAAATGAGACGAATATAAAAATAGCGGGTGTTTAAGGGGACTAATAAAAAAAATAATGGTTTGTGGAGTAAACATCTGGAATATATAGGACAAGAGAGATATTTACATGATCACCGATGAAAAAAATGAAAAATTTTGGCAAAACCCATTTCTTAAGGATAAAATCAAATACACGGAAAGAAACCGTCATACCACCATCATATGAAACAGAAACAGATAATTCAGTATAGGTATCCTTGACATGCGTCTCCCGAGAGAAGGAATCAAACAATAAGCAGGAGGTTTGGCTAACAGCTTTAAGTCAGTCAAAATCAATAATCTAGAGCAGTAACAAAGCATTTCTTACACTCATCAGAAAAAAACAAACATATGAAAGACAAGGTAACGGTTGAACATTTTCTACTGGAATATGCACTAATGATCAAAGAGAAGAATGGGATTGCAAGTATCTTAGAACAGGAATATTGAGAGCAGCCTGAATGAATATGGTAATGGTCGAAGAGAAAAATAATAGGAATATAGCTACAGATTAGAGCAGTAATCATTCTTGGAACAAGTTGTAGCCAATTCAGTACTCCATTGACACTCTATGATCATTACTTTCCCGGTGTACCGAGTACGTTAAGCCCACTGATGGGAAGAAGGTATCAGCGAACTTTTGAATCTGATTCTACACTTACAAAATTATTGCTGTACTTCTGTCCTACTCTAACCATGGAGAAAAACTTTCCATCCCAAAATAATACTAAAGCATACGCTCATATAAAAGTACGGGCACCCTGTACCACAAGAATAATGGCGTTTTAGCAACGACACCAACTGCAGGTATTTCTTAATTACTCGTTTGGGTTCATGAGTCTTGTTGACAGGTCGAATCTTTTAATGTAGGTAGCATGTCGACTCCTATTCTAGTAGTGGAAGGATCTTCAGTTAAAAGGATTCAATGGTTGATTGGCTTCAAGCATCAATGAGAGAAGTTTCCGTCATAACTTTTAAAATTACAATAAAGGAAATGAGTGATGCTAAGGTAAACAGATTTATCCAAAGAATTTCTTTTTTGCTTACACAACATGTACGAGAATCAGCATTAGGCAATGCGTTGGTTAAAATGGGAGGACTAATTGTTATATCTTCGTAATACCATTTAGCCTCAATAACCGATTATACCTGGTGTCGTTAACTTCAGATGGTGTCAGGTCTGTTTAATGTGGAAATTAATCCCTTACACTCTTTAAGGTAACACCAAACTTCCCGAATAAGATCTTTAACATACAATATGGTAATTTATCTGGTTAATCCACAAAATGTTTCTGACCAAATTTTTCTTCATCTGACATGTAATATGGATAATTCTTATAAAATTTCATGGCTTAATATTGTATTAGTATCATATTACTTTATCAACATGGCAGACATAAATATTTACTCTTTTGCACAAATATCCTCCCTATCAAATCTAATTTTCTTTGTCAATTGCCTTAAAAATTCAAAATTAGCAATTTGTTATGTTCACTACAGAGGGTTCTCCAGGTGTACGCCTTAATATATCAATTCTAACCTCTCAAGGTTTCACCGGATAGAATGACCTGGAAATCTGCATGGGTCATACAAATAGCTGTAAGTCTTCAAGTTGATTTGTTTTTTTGCCAATAATAAGACATTCCAAACCTCTGGAACCTTCTCTTAACTCGGTAATTCACCTTCAATCTTCAATTTTTCTTTCTTAAAAATCTTGAGAACATAATTAGCTGAATGATGGTCGGTACCTAATGCCTAGGATATATGCAGCTATCATATTCAATTGACTCTTAAGTAGGGGAGAATCATTACATTAATATGCATGAACTTGGAGTAAATTAAGAGCGCAAAGTGATTCATTACCAGCAACGAATAGACTAAAACAGCCACGAATAAGATATGGCAGAATTGTATGGCGTTTAAGGAAAGCATGGAAACCTCTTGAAGTTACAAGCATAAGACAATATTAATAAGAATAGTTAAATCTAAGACATGTTACACGACAAATTTGCATTATTTTAAAGTTCCTATGTAATTATGTTTTGAATTTTTATGAATAGTTATAACGAAAAAAATATAGTACTCTTCAGGATTCCCAACGACATGTCTGTGAAAAATTTAAGACACTTCCGGAGGATTTTTAACACTTTGATCTTTCCCATTACAGCATCAATTGTTTAACTTAGTATATAACACGAAACATGCATAACTTCACAGCATTCCTCGTATTTATTTTTTTGCACTTTATGACTTGGGAACTTATTTTCCAATTTAGTATGAACCAAACTGTAAATCTCATATAAACAAAGTTGGAACATACCAGAATTCCCTTATCCCCATGAATAAAGTAATTATGCATGCGATTCCAAAAAGACCTTAAACATGCTTAAAACCAAAATAAACTTGAACATAAAAAGTCTGTTTCCGAGAATAGACTATTCTGGTTTTAAAATCATTCAAGATAGAATCTTTGTTTCCATGAATAATTCTTGTTTTAAAACCGTTAGAGAGAGAGAGAGAGAGAGAGAGAGAGAGAGAGAGAGAGAGAGAGAGAGATCCCTTTCAAGTTCTGTTTAAAAGCTCTAATTTGACCAGAGGTATAATTAGCATGCTCAGCAGCTACATTAGTTCAGTAATGGGTTCAATGATGCCTGCTACGACGCAGGCAACGACCCACGAAAGCGTGTGTATCGGATGTGGATCCGCAATAATCAAATGTGACTGCCATTTTGGGCAAAATCAGCTGATCACTAATCTCATGGACGAAAACAAAATAGTAAGAGTTTATCATCGCTGCTCCCTAATTGTAAAATGGTATTTTTTGAGAGAGAGAGAGAGAGAGAGAGAGAGAGAGAGAGAGAGAGAGAGAGAGAGAGAGAGAGCTGTTGCTGGATTGCAAAAGCCGCCAGTTTGCTCTCATTAAGTGAGAATATTTCAATAATTACAAATCATTAATGATCGAAGAAAGGAGACAAAGTAAAGTAAAAGCTTAAGGTGAATGAATGTGGCTTTCAATTGATGGACATTTAATATTATGGAGCATAGATTAAAATAACAGCTGAACAAGCGATATATACAATCATAAACCACTGTAAATGGCATGGTAGTAGAAATACATAAATAAATGAATATAAACAAAAAATGACGGTGACTCTAGTTTTCAAAACCATTACATCACGGAATGATCTTTAACCTGTAAGATATGACCTTGAATTTCGTGACAACGAACACATTGTTATGTATGACATTTGACTTCACTGCAGATGATGACAACCGATATGCACTGTCATTCCGAACAGTTGTACCCCCCAGACACGATCTAAATATTAGTTATACGCAGGGAAAAAAAAAAGAAACACTTTGGCTAAACATATCTTGTCTTCTAACAGGTTAAGAAAATTGTTTATGAGATAATCCTACTTGCCTTTATAGCCTTTTTATCCAAACCTTTATTCGTAAATAAATAATGTACACGCAGAACGGTATACGTATACAAATATACCATTCAGTTATTTTTAGCCAGCTGCTAACGTGGGGACATGTTAACCTACGTATGGTACATCTCACCTTTCCGTTGAGAGAGAGAGAGAGAGAGAGAGAGAGAGAGAGAGAGAGAGAGAGAGAGAGAGAGAGAGAGAGATTGCAGCATGAACTGGATTAGTTTACAGAAACCAAAAGGGTACAAAACAAGTCAGGGGCTTAACAAAAAAAAAATAATAGATTAGGACGAGGAATCTGCAGAGAATTAAAAACAAAAAGGGAAGGGGAGGAAGAGGTGAAAAGGAGGGGGGGGGGGGATTCTGTTTTTAAAGGAAGCATTTAGATTACTCATGCAAAAAAAAAAAAAAAAAAAAAAAAAAAATGAAGAGTCAAAAGCGAAGTGCAGGAAAGGAGGCCAAAAGCACAGCAGTGAGATACATCCGATAGCCAACGAGGTCATAAAAGGGGAAAATTATACAATTAACCGTACTCTGAGGTTTGCGTTTATCAAGACTCGAGATAAAACGTGAAGGAACGGAAAATAAATTTGATGAACGAAGGAGATATGGTGCAAGGATAGAGAGAAAAATAACTACAAAAGGAATGCAAGTAGCTATTGTGTGTACAAATGTATATTGCACGAGAAACAAAAAATAGTTACATGCTGAGGGCTTAGAGGTCATGGATTATAACGGGAGAGAGAGAGAGAGAGAGAGAGAGAGAGAGAGAGAGAGAGAGAGACAAACAAATTTGAAAATTGCTGGCATTAAACCATTAAGATAGGAAGAACAAGAAATACTATAAAATTAGTAAGAAAAAGTCATATAACGCCATAGCAAAGAGAAAGAATGGCAAGTCTGTCCTACTTTTAACCTTTATCCGTTAGTGTTATCTTCATACAGCAGCAGTCATATTTCTTGGCTGTCACATGGGTAGCGATAAGGATCAATTTCTTCTCAAATAAGAGGCAAAAACTTGGAACTACGAAAAGTGAAAGAAACTGAGCTGCTAGAGTAAGAGGTAATCAAAGAAAATGGATGAAAAGTGAAAGGAAACAAACAACGATGCTGGGGACAGAACTCATTGCAAAGATCTAGTTCAGTGGACCACACAAGGCGCAGGAGCTGTGAATTGCAAATTTTGTCATCGGATACACAGAAGGAAAGGTGTGGGAGTTAGGGGGAAGGAAGCTTGTAAAACGGGAGGGGGAGAGGTGTAGCTAGGACTGGATGATAAAAACAGAAACAAGATTAGTTGAAAAAAAAAAAAGACGAGAATGAATAAACCTTGACCGGAAACTTATAGAAATCAGGCCTTCCGAGCTAAGTCCAAAAAAAGCCGCATAATTATATACCATCTAAGGAGAGATACACATGGAGATGCCGGGGATTGCTGGTTGCGCACATCGACGTAAAATACCTGCATAGAGACGCAAATGTGATATTCCCACTTGTGGAAGTTACAGGGAAGACAAGTGGCATAAGCAAGACGAAAAATTTCAAACAGATGTGGGGAAATGCAACCTGAGGAACAGCAAAATATTAGAATGCTTGGCGGTATAAGCAAGATCTGCGCAACTATGTGTGCTTATTACGGGAAATTATCAATCCTACCAGTATACGCCACGTGCAAGTAATCTTGCAAGCAAAAAGAGACACGCCAATCGGTATAATTTATAAATAGGCACATTGACTAATAAAATTACTTGACCAATACTTAACACATTGACGAGGACTGAAAATTGAGTGGCATAACCCGAGATTATTGAAAAAAGAATTATAATGCAGAAATATATACATGCAATATTTGTTATAATTTTCGCTAATGTTTTAAGTTGACCCTTTACAGAAAAAAATACATTGTACGGCTGATTACCAACGACTAATAACCCTAAAATACTCCATATGCTTTGGTGGATTAAGTTGTAAAATTTGGTTTTAGAAAAATCAAAGAGAGAGAGAGAGAGAGAGAGAGAGAGAGAGAGAGAGAGAGAGAGAGAGAGTTACAAGGACTTTTGATGTCTTAGACTTTTTTTAGTCCATCAGCGGAGACTCAATTTGCTGTTTGGTAGAGCGATTTAGTTTAAGCATTTGAAGAGTTTGTATGATCTTGTCTAACTTATTTTTGAACTCGTTTACCGTGTTACTGTTTACTACATCCGCTGGAAGTCTATTTTAAGTATTTGGTATTTTGTATGTAAAGAAATGGCTACATTGAGTGGTGTATCTTTTCAATTCCTGTTTATATCCGTTACCTCTGAACTGATTTGTGCTAAGCGTGAATAGATTGTTGTTATCTACATTTTTTATCCCTTAAAGAATTTTTAATGCCTCTATTAACTGTCCCCTTAGTCGTTGTTTGTATATCAAATAAGTTCAAACGTTCCATCCTCCGTCTATATCCAAATTGCCTTAGTGTTAGAACTAGTTTGGTGGCCCTAGCTTGTACTGCTTCCAGTCTATCTATTTCCTTTGAATACTTGGAGCCCAGAATTGGACTTGGACTCCGTATCCTAGATGCGATCTTAGTAATGATGTGTACAGCTATAGTACCATGTGTTTCTTGATTTGAATTGTCTCAGCTTTTATGCTCTGTTTGGTGAACTTGAAATCCTAGCTGATAATAATACGGAGATCTTCCACCTGGTCCAAACTTTCTACTTCATTACCCAACAGTGAGTAATCTGATTGTGGGTTACTATAACCTATGTGTATGACTTTACATTTCCCACAGTTGAAAGGCATTTGCCATTTTCTGGACCCTTGTCCTAGCTTTATTAGATCCTCTCATAAGACTTCTACGTGTTCTGAGTTCGCAGCATCTATGCCTAGTTTAGTAGTTAAATCTAAATCTACGTCGTTGACATAGATCAAATATAGTAATGGGCCAAGGATAGATCCTTGGGGGTAATCCGTTTATAACAGCTGCCCACTCTGAAGCTTCTCCATTGATTACAACTCTGATTTCTGTTTGGTAGCCAATCTTCGGGGAGAGAGAGAGAGAGAGAGAGAGAGAGAGAGAGAGAGAGAGAGAGAGAGAGAGAGAGAGATAGCTAACTAAATTGACCATCTTTTCTCTATATCCTCTTATTTCTTCATAGAAAGTAGACTTCTTTTAGCTTCTAAGGGTATTTTGTCCCTCCCTCCTCTCAAGAGATCTAGAGTCATATGTGAAGTTGCATATACTCCTTCACGGACTGTTCTTGTTCTTTTTAGTGACAGACTTTGGCATTTTCTTAATACTTACGCTTTTCGTGATTTATAGTCTTCCATCATTTAAGAGGTGGGTCTCCGGTTTCTTTTCTTTTCAAGAAAGTGTTATTTAATGTCTTGGAGTGATGAGAATAACAGACGTTACTTATTTAATGTGATTAACCTCCTTAGAACTTTAAAATCTTAAAGATGAGATGAAGATGGGAGTTAAAAGAAATAAATTTGGAAATTGAAAATTTATGAGACTAAAAAACAATACACAAAAACAGTACTTGAAAGGCTAATCTCATCTAGTGTGCAGTATTATTTTTATCATTAACTGAAAAACTCTAAATAAAAATGACAGAAAGCACCCTAGTAAGGAAAAAAGAAACTAAGTAAGTAATAAACTATAAATTACACAAACAATATCACCTAGTCTTGTTCTCTAAAGAAAGTAAGTCCAACTTAAATATTATTATTATTACTAATATCATTATTACGATCATCAATAATTAGAGAAAGATTATAACATTTGAAGTAAAACTTATAAAAAAAAAAACACTACCATCCATAGCACATTTCTCTTCTATGCAACAATATTTCTGTGTAAGTCAAATGTGACCAAAGAACACCCTGAAACCACGACAAAAATGAGAAATAAATTAGTGGCAGCACTCGGAAATTCATCTCCATTAGCCTTGCATTTCTCCTTAGAGTTAAATGAACTCTATACAACCACCTGAAATGTTCACCTCCATTAACGTCGCCCTCACCCACTCACACCGCCACCAGATATCCCCAGCATTCATTAACGCCAGTAATTGCAGAAACTAGTCTACATTAGCAAAGTAGATCTCAAAAAGACCACACCCCCTGTATGTCTTTTCCTCTTTTTCTTCTTGGTTGGAAGCGCAAGAAAGGTCAACGATCTGGCAAAACACCTGTTCTAAAATATATCATCTATTGTGCCATTGTGGAGTGGAAGTTCATCTCGAAACCCCGCTGTCTCCCGGGGAAATATCCTTTTCAAAGGATCCAGAATACACCTGGATGTTAATGGTCAGATTAGCTCTATAAAAGTCTTTTTGAAATAGGCCTTCATAAGATATAGATAAGAGACCCCTCCTTCCCCCAAACTACATTCCTTTTTTTTTTTTTCTAGACCACTTTGCTTTTCATCGAACAATGGAAGCAAGTTTCTCTGAACTCGTTTTTCTTTCCAACCCTTTTCCATGCAGTCCAGAAGCGACTTGGGTGGGGAGCAAGGATCTTATTTATGCTCATAATTATATGGGTCCTGGAAACAATTGAGATAATTACTGTAAATCATTGCCATTTACTTTACCATAAAATTCACTCACTAACATCTTTGTAAAGCTTGGCAGCCTAAAAAAAAACGGTTTTTGTAGGGATCTGACTATTGGTTATACGAGAAAGAAAAAGGAACGGTGGGGATGGGGTGGGGGAAGGGGTTTAGGGGTTAAGTGAAGGCAAGCGAAAAAGATGATGGATGAGAGAGTTGGGTCGGGTCAAAACGTCCAGTGCCAAGAGTATCTCGGGTAATGAAGAATAATGTTCGAGGACCGCGCGCCAGCAGTTCGGGCACTAATTTAAGTGGCAGTGCAAGCCTGCCTAATTTATTGCTCTAATTTGTTAATGGCTTTATGTGCATTTTAATGGTCAGAGTATAATACATATCTAGCTAAAGGCTTGCAAGATCCGCCAAGGATAATGTTTCACTTTGATAAACAATTTGATAATGCTTGAGTCATGGTCGCTATAATAAATCATAAAACAGAATTCAATTTAGTTTGGATTCAAATAACATACATATATCTTTAAACGTCGCCTTTGGCACATTTTCAATCTTTATTGTCACTCTTTAGCTGTATTTTTTTTTCTTGAAGAGAGGTAAAACTTTAAACAAAAACAATAACTTTTTTTTTTGTACTATAATTAATAATACTAGATCTAAAGCTTTTTACAAACAATTACTAACAAGGGTTTTTTACTCAAAGTTATGCCGATGTAAATCTTCCCGTAAAATTCTCAACAAAAAATTTACACTGATCTCCCAATAGAAATTAAATAGTATTATTTCATGTAGAACAATCAAAATTTAGATCAGTACAAGAAGAAGAAGAATGAGAATGTTGATTATTTAATTTTTCGAATTTGCATGCTTTAATGACATTTTCATAGGGCAGCTTAAGAGGTCAAAACAAGGATTCTTATACTTCGGTTATAACAAAAGTTGTGAGCCACTGAGATTTAGCAACGTTGTCTAAACTCGATTAAAAATAAAAAAAAAAAAGAAAGAATAACCAAGTGTCCACAATATACGAAAAGGAATGAACTAACGGAAAACACAGAAACCCAAAGAAAAATGATTAAAAGATGCACAGTAAGAAGTTATGTTTATGACGGTCGATCAATAATTCTTTAAAACCTATCATTTACCATTTTTTTTCATAATCATATCATGATG
>NC_090751.1:54724785-54732285 GCF_036898095.1 Palaemon carinicauda
TACGTTAAACGGTTTCTGATTGATAACTACTGTGCATTTCAGGGCCGTGTCCAATTGATTTTCGTTGATAAAATCCTACCAAAACATCGGATATGGGTCACATTTTGGAAATAGGTATTTGAAGCCACAGCCTAATTGGCAAAAATATGCAGTAATGTCTAATGTGAACAATAAAGGCACTTACCAAAGTAAATATAAGAAATTGAAAGGGTAACTTATCTAAATTTAGATGCACCCAGAGAGAGGCTAGTTGTGACCTTTAACTATGATATCAGACGTAATACCCAGTAATCTTTCCATTCACAATAGTAAACACGCCAATAACAGGAGGAAGACAGCAGAGCATTCATACGTCAAAGCCAATCTGTTCTACGTGACTGCTGTCTGGTGCTTCACTTATGACAGGCCTGGCAAATTGTCCTCGTGGCTGCAAGACTGCTTTCGTGCAGCGTGTTTTAGCAGTATGCAATATAGAAAAGAACCGCATGCGTCATATGATTAATATTAACAGGTAAGTGGATAACAGATCATGCACAAACACCAAATGATTCAGACAGGAAGCCTAAACTGAATTTTATAGGGGTCATACTTGAATGACGAGTTTGGAAAAAAAATGAGATATAAAAATATTTTGTTTATATTAATGTATTTCTAAAATTTCAACACAAGAATAAGAGATGGCAGATTTTTTCTTGACTGCAAATTATCATCAACCATATTTAACAATTTACCTGTCCTACTGATCTCCTTATATATGTATATATATATATATATATATATATATATATATATATATATATATATATATATATATATATATATATATATATATATATATACTGTACTTACACACACACATACATTGTACTTATACACACACATTTATATAAAAAGATTCGTTTATAATTTATGTGCATGTGCATGTATGTACTATATATGTCTAACTTTATATATGTAAAGCATTTATATATCTCTAAATATTCTACTCATACGCTTCCTTGATGTCGAAGTACGAATAATAACAATAATGATGATTATATTAATAACAACAATAATGATAACTGTGACGAATATTAATGTGATTATTATGACTTATAATATTATCAATTTCTCTGCTTGAACGTGTGCGTAGAGAAAACAAAGTATAATGCATTTTTATTCACTGGCTAAATACTGGTCTTTTTCCACACAGGCCCTACGACCGTGGCAAATTTCATGGGTATCACGTCGCTTTCTGTGAGGAAGATTGTTCACCGTAACAGATCAGTGATCTCACATGAGTCTCCTGGCGAAGTATTTCCTATACCACAAGTCTTTGATAATTTTACAGTGGGTGCCATTCGTTGGTTTGTTCACGAGATATTTGCTGCAAAGCAAGTATTTACTGTTAGAACTCTGATGACAGATTTGAAGACAGCCACCATAATCCCTGAAACAACCTCCGAGATAGCGGTGTGGTGGCTCCTGAAAGATATGGGATTCAGATATAAAACGTCTCAATGAAAGATGTATCTTGCAAAAGAATTCATTGATGTGGTTTGCCGATGGATCGGGGCTCTCCAGGCTCTGAAGCACCATCGAGAAGATGGAAGGGAGATAGTATATGTCGATGAGATGTGGTTGGCCATCAGAATGAGCCACAACAGAGAGTGGGTGGACACCGCACAACCTGCTACCAGTGCCACGCATAGCCGACAAGTACCACCTGGCGAGGGAGAGCGCTTCGTGGTGGTAGCAGCTGGCACAGCAAATGGATTTATTGAAGGCTCTTTCCTTTGTTATCCTGCAAAGAGTACAAGTGGCGATTACCACGGGAAAATGACAGGCGAGCTGTTCATACGCTGGTTAACAATGCAGCTTCTACCAATGCTGCCTGAACCATCAGTGTTGGTGCTCAACAGCGCACCTTATCACAGCCAGCTATTAGACGAGTGTTGGTGTCCTACCACGGCCACCAAGAAAGCAGACCTTATTACCTGGCTTCAGAGTCGCTGAATCCCTGCCCCAGACGGTGCCACAAGACCTGAGCTGTTGCTCATAAGTCAACAGAACAGGCCAAAACCACAGTTCATCGTGGACAACATAATTCGAGAGTGGGGCCACAAGGTGGTGCGTCTGCCACCTGCCCACCCAGAGCTCAATGCCATTGAGCAAGTATTAGCGTGTATGAAACGTCATGTGGGATTCTTCCGGGCAGACTTGCAGGCAAAACTGGAGGAAGCCTAGCTTTTGGCCACTGAAAGTGTTTGGGGGTCTGCAGTGAAACGATCTCGAGCCTTTGAGGATGGGTATTGGTCAATGGACAACATTCAAGAGCCTGTTGGACCTATCATTATAAATTTAGACAACGATGACGAGGATATAGAAGACCTATCCCTGGATGATGACGATGAAGAAAATTAATAAAAATTATTTTGGTTGTGCATTCTCTATTTTCTTTTTTTCCTTTACTCATATAGAGATATTGATTTCTGTATTTGTAACGAAACTTCTTTACTTATGGTCTGCTCAATGAGCAAGACTCAGATTCGAACAAGTTCTGTCTTAATCTTAAACAAACAACAACATTTGCTTTTACATAGTTTTATATTTTAATCTTTGTATAAGTTTATTTCACATTTCAGTTTTAATGCAGTTCAGCAGAATAATTGGATTAATGGATTATAAAACTTACGTTATAGCCCAAGTGCTTAGACTATGAATTATGAGTATCATATTGCACTACAAGGTAGTTATGCTTAAAGGATATATATATATATATATATATATATATATATATATATATATATATATATATATATATATATATATAATATATATATATATATATATATATATAAATATATATATATATATATATATATATATATATATATATATATATATATATATATATATATATATATATAAATATATATATATAAATACATACATATATATATATATATATATATATATATATATATATATATATATATATATATACCGGGTTATATATATATATATATATATATAAGAGAGAGAGAGAGAGAGAGAGAGAGAGAGAGAGAGAGAGAGAGAGAGAGAGAGAGAGAGAGAGAGAGAGAGAGAGAAGTGTATAGGGTAGCTGTTTGTGTGTCTTCATTCATAAAGTGGCTATACGACTGGAGTGTCTATTAACTACGTCATACTACAGTAGAGTATCAATGAGTGGGAGGGCCTTCAGTAATGACGTCTAAATAGTCTCTCTCTGGGTGCGTCTAAATTTAGCTAAGTTACCCTTTCAATTTCTTAGATTTACTCTGGTAAGTGCCTTCATTATTCACATTAGACATTATTGCATATTTTTGCCAATTAGGCTGTGGCTTCAAATACTTATTTCTAACATGTGACCCATATCCGATGTTTTGGTAGGATTTCATCAGCGAAAATCAATTGGACACGACCAAGAAGTGCATAGTAAATCATTTAGTCTAATTTTATTCTTAATTTTCCATAAAGAAAAATTATTTTTCTTAACTTTTAATCTCCTTTTCGATAATCATGATTACTTGAATTTTGAGAATAAACACTCACATTACAAATAATGGAAAAAAATCGATATTCTTTTATACACAACATCATGAAATTTACAAAAATACACGATTTTTGTACAACTTAACAGGCAATAGAATGTAGCACCTAATCCTACTAAAATAAACATCAATATAATTTTCAAATTCAAAGAATTTTGCTAAAATCTTGACAAGATTGACGTGGGGTGTTATACTGTAACGTGATCTAATTACCAAATACAGAAAAAGGAAGAAGAGGAGTATTGTGTACTCCAATTACCAACATAAGATCTAAAAAATTACCAAAACCTGTAAATAACAGTTTAACATTTCAACTTCGAAGTATTAATCCCAAATTTTCATTGCTATGGTAGTTGATAATAAAAAAAAAAAAGGGGGGGGGGTTTCAGAGCTTGAATCTAATTAAACGTGATGAAAATCATCTTTCATATTGAAGGGTTTTGAGAAGTACACAGAAAAGAAGAGGAAAATTGAGAGGTCTGTATGATCTTTCAAGTTAGAAACTTTCAAGGTGAAGAAAGCTTCGTTTGGTTGGACACAGAAAGATACAAGTATTTGCGAAAAGGAGTTTTACACCAGATAAATTCTGATTTCATACTCTAAACTGGTACTTTGGAGGAAAAAAAAAACTATATCTCAATCTACTTCACTATGTATCATACACACATAAATCTGTTTAGTTATAAAGGAATGAATATATAAAATAAATTAAACGGTTTCTGATTCAAAACTAAATTATTTAGTCTAATTTTATTCTTAATTTTCCATGCAGAAAATTTAAATTTGGTATTCTTAACTTTTAATCTCCTTTTCGATAACCATGATTACTTATATTTTCTAAGAATAAACACTCACATTACCAATAATGGAAAAAACCGACATTATTTTTATACCACAACATCATGAAATTTACAAAAATACATGATTTTTGTACAACAGGCAATGGAATGTAGCACCTACTCCTACTAAAAGAAAAAACAAATCTTTTTAGAACGTACTTTAAACAATTTCTTCTAAACTAATAAAATGGCAGGTAAGGGATGTTTGCTAAAAAACACTGGTGCTCAATTTAACGACTCTTTGTGACTATTTTATGTACTGGTGGTTTTTACAATGATGTAGTGGTATGCTCTCCTCCGTAGGAATCCTTACTACCATGCACAAAACAAGCCTATCAACCACAGAGAAATGTTCTGTTAATACAAAGTTTTATTTGCATGAAAAATACACTATAAATATACCAATCTGGCTGATAATAATAAAAATCTTACGAACCTTCGCTTCGTGAAGTTATAATCTCCTAAGCAATTATCCTATAAGCTAAATGTAATTACTAAGTAAATAGACAAACATCAAGGAGAGAGAGAGAGAGAGAGAGAGAGAGAGAGAGAGAGAGAGAGAGAGAGATAATCGCACCTACATTAGCCTCCATTATCAGATGTGATCATCACCTGATAATTTCTCTTACAAATTCGATTCTTATGCATCGCCTAATAAATTAAGCATAGAGATCACCTTGTTCAGATGCATAAATGTTCCTTCTGCTCTACTTGGCCGAAAACACATGCCTAATTCCAACTCGAATTCCATAAGGATAATGCTGTATGCTAAGTGTCTGCCGGAGGGGCTTTTGAGAAATCTTATGCTGTAAGTAACTTTCAACTGATTTACTTATGATCTATACATATGCATTTACTAAACGATAAGTATCCTTATTCATAATATTGATGAGGCGTTCAATTTTTGTTGTGAAACCAGTTCAAATGAAAAAAAGAAAAAAAAAAAAACACGTAACAAAATGCTCAATTATAATCCACTGGAGAAGCAGACACTCGAATAAAAGGTAGGATATAGCTAATATGGTAAAACGTCTTATTCTCTAATAATAAATATTAAAAATATAAAAAATATTAAGAGATAATGAGTAAAATTGTGCTTATGAGTGTAAAAGAATGCTAATTTAGTCAGCACACATCTTTTGGCACGACAGAACATTATATTATGATTAATTTCTTGAAAAAAAAAATATATATATATATCAATATTTTGACGTCAAATGCGTTACCTGTAAAACTAGTTTCCGAAAGCCTCGATTTTATGCATAAGCCAATAGAACAGACATCCTAATGCCCTTCCGAAGACAATACGATAAAGGAAAATGAAAACTAATTGGTGAAGCATAATACATTGGCCTCTTTAAAAAGAGCCAAAAAAGTTATAAGAATTAAAAATTCCGATGTAGAAAGATAACTCTAAATCTTGACAGAAGAGTGCAAGAATCAGTTGCAATGCCCGTAAATAGAGCATTCGCCTTCTCGTTAGAGATAAATAAGTTCCCTGAAGGTACCTGCACTAAATAACGGTGAAACAAAAAAGATTCCTATAATTCTAAGCGCGTAGCTTGTTTCTCTAGACTTTAGAACATGACCGATCAGCAGTCCAAAACCCGCCACTTATCAAGCTTATTTAATGTCATCCATCACCCGACCACCATAACCACCTGCATTATATGTCCATTATCGCCTCATCAACACCGAGTTATTCCATTCTCCTTATCGCCCCCATCACCATGTTCTGAGGAAGCCGCGCTCCCAAAATACAGATGGCGCCTTTCTCAGGAGCGTTGTTGATTTAGTTATCGCACCAATAAACCAGAAGCATTAAGTGCCTCGCGTTTACAAAACCACTAAATCAGTAAATAATTTCCCGGATTCGCCTGCTTACGTCATCTAATATCATGATGTTTTTTTCTTCTAACTGCCAAGGAAATTATCACCGGTGAAACGAGCTACGGTATGTCTTCATATATTTGTTTAATCAGATAACCAGTCACAATAAGATCTAGTTTCTTGGGAGCTCCGCCACTGTGGAGCGGTTGCACAGTCAGTGACGTTTGAGAAATCCACGCCTTTTAGATTACGAAATATATTTCTATAAAAAAAAACTCTAACTAGTTACACTGGAGTTAGCTTTTAACGATTGATTTATCTTAGACAATAGGTACAATGAAAACACCAAACCATAATTAGGCAATAAGAAAATGAAAGATATTGCACCTGTTTCTCTGTATATGGGATGCTAACGTGCTGGAGAAACTTGAGGGAGATTATAACTGTTGTAACCTCAACAATACAAGGGAACCTTTAAACTAACCAGCCTAAATAATTTCCAAGAAACGCTCTACTTTTTTTCTCTCCTAATAATAATTCTAAGAAGATTTGTTAAACAAAAACTACGGTTCTTGCAATGAAATTGAATGCCCCTTTGTTCACATACTTATTTCCTTAATAGTTAAGAGCACGGATTTTCCATTATGGTTTACCTACACAACTAATAAAATAGCATGACCCATAATACGTATTCACTATTTATAATTTAATATGGATACAAATACATTGCATACAAATAGGCAACTATATTCAATGCTGTCGTTTCACCTAAAATACAAACACGAAAACACACACACGTGAATATATATATATATATATATATATATATATATATATATATATATATATATATATATATATATATATATATATATATATATATACATATATATATATATAAAGAGAGAGAGAGAGAGAGAGAGAGAGAGAGAGAGAGAGAGAGAGAGAGAGAGAGAGAGAGAGAGAGAGAGAGAGAGAGAGAGAGAGAGAGTGGTGGGGGCTGAAGAGATGAAACAAGATAGGTAGCAGTATGTGAAAAATAAATACTGGAATTGTCCGTGTAAGCCAAAATAATATCAAAAGATGTGGTGAAAAGTCAGCATTAGTGAAAAGTTAGAACAAAGTATTTAGAGGTTGTTTGATCAAACGGAAAGAATGTGAGATAACTGGTTAGCATAAAGACTGCAGTATTCAGAAGTGCTAAGAAGTAGGCGAGAGTGGAAGACCATGAACGTGTTGGAAATATGTTATGAAAGACATATTAGAAATGAACTTTG
>NC_090751.1:54737285-54739785 GCF_036898095.1 Palaemon carinicauda
ATACTCCTAATATCTTAATTCTCTCTGCATCGGGATCAGAGACCCAAGGGGAAATCAACTCAAAGATAATACCTTTTATATATATATATACTGTACATATATATATATATATATATATATATATATATATATATATATATATATATATATATATATATATATATACAGTATATATATATATATATATATATATATATATATATATATATATATATATATATATATATATATATATAAAGGAATGTGTATGTATATGGAGAGAGAGAGAGAGAGAGAGAGAGAGAGAGAGAGAGAGAGAGAGAGAGAGAGAGAGAGAGAGAGAGTTAATTTCAATTTATGAAGTTTCTGTAGGATTCACCAGGGAAGTAGAAAGTAAAAGCATGCTACAGATTAGGGGAAAAAAAGGGCGAGTAAAATCTGTCTCTATCTTTCTAAAATCACACGGCAAAGCTTCGACCTGATAAACTCTACGCGATGTTCGCAGCTTATTCACAGCATCGGAGCAAATTCATTGTATTTACCATTGACGCAAAAAGGCAACTTAAAATGTCTCCCTTCTAATATAATCTAATAGCAATCCATCGTTACTGATGATGATAATCATATTTAATTTCATTAAACAAAAGATGTAAAATCTTTATATACTTTTTCACCAACTATCCATTCAGATCTGGAGTGATAAATCTAATGGTGTATATATGTGTAAACTTTGTGAAAAAAAAACTACACACAAATACATAGGAATGAGGTAACATGACATATATAACGAAGAAAACATGAATTACATGAAACGAGAGTTATATTAAAAAAAATCTTTACTTTTTGACTTAAAATATTGCTACATTTACTATCAACTAATAACAGACACGTTAGTTTGTAAGAGAGAGAGAGAGAGAGAGAGAGAGAGAGAGAGAGAGAGAGAGAGAGAGAGAGAGAGAGAGAGAGAGAGAGAGAGAGAGTGTGTGTTAAAAAACTGTAAAATTCGATGCGGTTTTTGTTAGTCCACCATATTAGGATGGTCACGAATGCAAAGACAAGTAAAAACGAGAGAGAGAGAGAGAGAGAGAGAGAGAGAGAGAGAGATGAGAGAGAGAGAGGAGAGAGAGAGAGAGAGTCTAAACATTAAAAATAACTTGATAAAAATCTAAACTATATACTTCTGAAACAAGTTATTAAAAATCATGAATATTCAGATACAAAAATCAGATAAAAGTAGAAGAATTTTTCAGCAATTGCCTTTATATATATATATATATATATATATATATATATATATATATATATATATATATATATATATATATATATATATATATATATAAATATACATATATATATATATATATATATATATATATATATATATATATATATATATAATATATATATATATATATATATAAACATATTCCCATAATATAATGGAAACCAATAACTCTATCTGGAAAGCAAAACCATTTCTTTCTTTTCATGGGTCGTGTGTCCTTATCTGTCCCACAACGTCCACGGTCCACTGAACACATCTGCGGTTCCACGGCATGAACAATCTGAACAACCGAGCTCCAGATGTATGATTTAATCTCCTCATTGGTATGATCGCAATGAAACATACCGTCCGCTGCATCTTAAAATCTTGCTTTGTATTTAAATGAAAACGTGATCTGCAGAATACCTTGTCTTAGGAAAAGCTCCTTTAGTCAGCGGTCGGCGGGTTATGTAGGATCCAGATTCTAAGATTCGGGTTTTAGCATCTGAGTCCTTCTTCCTCTTTTCTCAGAGGTAAAGCAATAGTTAGTCCTAACGCATGCAGTTAGGGACCTGACAATGATCTTTTTTACATTTACTGGAATTTAATGATGTCAAGCCAGCTCTTCATGCAAATAGATGCTAAAACATATTCATAAGAAGAAAAAAAATAATACATACAGTCTTATTACAGAGAATATACGAATACTGTATGATTCATAAGAAGGGATTCCGACCATTGGATGTCTTTTGCCTTACATCATATATATAGTTTTTCATCATTAAAGCAGTCGTACAATCTTCCAAATAAATATATATATATATATATATATATATATATATATATATATATATATATATATATATATATATATATATATATATATATATATATATGAACTTGTAAAGTCTCAAAAATAAAATTATTTACTTTGGATTTTCATATTTATCACTTATTTTCATCTAACAAAGGCATACGGCAATAGAGAAAGATTAAGGCAAATTCAATAGGAATAACCAATACGAATACTGTATGATTCATAAGAAGGAATTTCGACATTTGGATGTCTTTTACCTTTCATTATATTTAGTTTTTCACCATTAAAGCAGTAGTTCAATCTTCCCAATAAAATATACGTATGAACTGGTAAAGTCTTAAAAATAAAATTATTTAATTACGATCTTCATGTTTATCATTTCTTTCCATCTAACAAACGCATACAGCAATAGAGAAAGCTTAAGGCAAATTCAGTAG
>NC_090751.1:54744785-54749785 GCF_036898095.1 Palaemon carinicauda
AACTCGCTGGTAAAGAGACTGATGTCTCACCAGGTAAATCCTCGGACAGCTAGATTAGTGTCAGGTTCAGATTTCCTTTATATGGGCTCTCGTGGCATGGTTGGTTTCGACCTGGCCTTTCATTAGAAGGGGCTAGCGTTCGATCCCAAGTATGAGGTAGAAATTTATTTCTATTTGAACACGATGTTGTGTTGATATTTATCCATATTGACTCATTAGGGGTAATTTGAATGAATTACTACCAATTGTGTCACGTGGTGGCCCGGGGAAGTCTGGTAAAACTCGCTGGTAAAGAGACTGATGTCTCACCAGGTAAATCCTCGGACAGCTAGATTAGTGTCAGGTTCAGATTTCCTTTATATGGGCTCTCGTGGCATGGTTGGTTTCGACCTGGCCTTTCATTAGAAGGGGCTAGCGTTCGATCCCAAGTATGAGGTAGAAATTTATTTCTATTTGAACACGATGTTGTGTTGATATTTATCCATATTGACTCATTAGGGGTAATTTGAATGAATTACTACCAATTGTGTCACGTGGTGGCCCGGGGAAGTCTGGTAAAACTCGCTGGTAAAGAGACTGATGTCTCACCAGGTAAATCCTCGGACAGCTAGATTAGTGTCAGGTTCAGATTTCCTTTATATGGGCTCTCGTGGCATGGTTGGTTTCGACCTGGCCTTTCATTAGAAGGGGCTAGCGTTCGATCCCAAGTATGAGGTAGAAATTTATTTCTATTTGAACACGATGTTGTGTTGATATTTATCCATATTGACTCATTAGGGGTAATTTGAATGAATTACTACCAATTGTGTCACGTGGTGGCCCGGGGAAGTCTGGTAAAACTCGCTGGTAAAGAGACTGATGTCTCACCAGGTAAATCCTCGAACAGCTAGATTAGTGTCAGGTTCAGATTTCCTTTATATGGGCTCTTGTGGCATATTTAGTTTCGACCTGGCCTTTCATTAGAAGGGGCTAGCGTTCGATCCCAAGTATGAGGTAGAAATTTATTTCTATTTGAACACGATGTTGTGTTGATATTTATCCATATTGACTCATTAGGGGTAATTTGAATGAATTACTACCAATTGTGTCACGTGGTGGCCCGGGGAAGTCTGGTAAAACTCGCTGGTAAAGAGACTGATGTCTCACCAGGTAAATCATCGGACAGCTAGATTAGTGTCAGGTTCAGATTTCCTTTATATGGGCTCTCGTGGCATGGTTGGTTTTGACCTGGCCTTTCATTAGAAGGGGCTAGCGTTCGATCCCAAGTATGAGGTAGAAATTTATTTCTATTTGAACACGATGTTGTGTTGATATTTATCCATATTGACTCATTAGGGGTAATTTGAATGAATTACTACCAATTGTGTCACGTGGTGGCCCGGGGAAGTCTGGTAAAACTCGCTGGTAAAGAGACTGATGTCTCACCAGGTAAATCCTCGGACAGCTAGATTAGTGTCAGGTTCAGATTTCCTTTATATGGGCTCTCGTGGCATGGTTGGTTTCGACCTGGCCTTTCATTAGAAGGGGCTAGCGTTCGATCCCAAGTATGAGGTAGAAATTTATTTCTATTTGAACACGATGTTGTGTTGATATTTATCCATATTGACTCATTAGGGGTAATTTGAATGAATTACTACCAATTGTGTCACGTGGTGGCCCGGGGAAGTCTGGTAAAACTCGCTGGTAAAGAGACTGATGTCTCACCAGGTAAATCCTCGGACAGCTAGATTAGTGTCAGGTTCAGATATCCTTTATATGGGCTCTCGTGGCATGGTTGGTTTCGACCTGGCCTTTCATTAGAAGGGGCTAGCGTTCGATCCCAAGTATGAGGTAGAAATTTATTTCTATTTGAACACGATGTTGTGTTGATATTTATCCATATTGACTCATTAGGGGTAATTTGAATGAATTACTACCAATTGTGTCACGTGGTGGCCCGGGGAAGTCTGGTAAAACTCGCTGGTAAAGAGACTGATGTCTCACCAGGTAAATCCTCGGACAGCTAGATTAGTGTCAGGTTCAGATTTCCTTTATATGGGCTCTCGTGGCATGGTTGGTTTCGACCTGGCCTTTCATTAGAAGGGGCTAGCGTTCGATCCCAAGTATGAGGTAGAAATTTATTTCTATTTGAACACGATGTTGTGTTGATATTTATCCATATTGACTCATTAGGGGTAATTTGAATGAATTACTACCAATTGTGTCACGTGGTGGCCCGGGGAAGTCTGGTAAAACTCGCTGGTAAAGAGACTGATGTCTCACCAGGTAAATCCTCGGACAGCTAGATTAGTGTCAGGTTCAGATTTCCTTTATATGGGCTCTCGTGGCATGGTTGGTTTCGACCTGGCCTTTCATTAGAAGGGGCTAGCGTTCGATCCCAAGTATGAGGTAGAAATTTATTTCTATTTGAACACGATGTTGTGTTGATATTTATCCATATTGACTCATTAGGGGTAATTTGAATGAATTACTACCAATTGTGTCACGTGGTGGCCCGGGGAAGTCTGGTAAAACTCGCTGGTAAAGAGACTGATGTCTCACCAGGTAAATCCTCAGACAGCTAGATTAGTGTCAGGTTCAGATTTCCTTTATATGGGCTCTCGTGGCATGGTTGGTTTCGACCTGGCCTTTTATTAGAAGGGGCTAGCGTTCGATCCCAAGTATGAGGTAGAAATTTATTTCTATTTGAACACGATGTTGTGTTGATATTTATCCATATTGACTCATTAGGGGTAATTTGAATGAATTACTACCAATTGTGTCACGTGGTGGCCCGGGGAAGTCTGGTAAAACTCGCTGGTAAAGAGACTGATGTCTCACCAGGTAAATCCTCGGACAGCTAGATTAGTGTCAGGTTCAGATTTCCTTTATATGGGCTCTCGTGGCATGGTTGGTTTCGACCTGGCCTTTCATTAGAAGGGGCTAGCGTTCGATCCCAAGTATGAGGTAGAAATTTATTTCTATTTGAACACGATGTTGTGTTGATATTTATCCATATTGACTCATTAGGGGTAATTTGAATGAATTACTACCAATTGTGTCACGTGGTGGCCCGGGGAAGTCTGGTAAAACTCGCTGGTAAAGAGACTGATGTCTCACCAGGTAAATCCTCGGACAGCTAGATTAGTGTCAGGTTCAGATTTCCTTTATATGGGCTCTCGTGGCATGGTTGGTTTCGACCTGGCCTTTCATTAGAAGGGGCTAGCGTTCGATCCCAAGTATGAGGTAGAAATTTATTTCTATTTGAACACGATGTTGTGTTGATATTTATCCATATATATATATATATATATATATATATATATATATATATATATATATATATGTATGTATGTATGTATGTATGTAAGAAATAGGATTTTCTGAAGCGTTGGGTATACGCATTGTAGAAGCAAGATAGGTGTAAAATATCCCGGAAGCACGACAATACTTACAATATGAGCGTTGAGGTCAAGTTGTAAACTTCCATTGTGCGCATAGACGTCTTAAAGGAGATTGTAATTTACGAATGCGTTCGAATCACGGTATATATATAATTGTTTACAGTGCGTATAATGCAGTGGAATTATCTAAAAAAAAAAAAAAAAAAAAAAAAGAAAAAAAAAAAAAAAAAAAAAAAGAATGAGACAAAATCTTATCGTTTGGAAGTTTTGGAGATTAATATTCATTACAATAAATAACTGATCAAAACAAGGAAAATAAGGTGAACCGTCTCCTGGGTTATAATTGGCTTTCAGTAACTTGTTTCTATTTGTATGATTAGGATGAGTGAAGTACGCCCTATTACCTCACGTCAGGTCAAAGGAAATCCTTGACGATAAATGATTACTGGGCCACTAATAACATGAGATGAATGATTGAAAAACAAGCGATCTGTTGAAAGTTTTCATCATTAAATATGTAAGAAAAATTTAGTTATGTAATCATTGATAATTTCTTACCTCTTTGTGAACTTTTGCTAAAACTAAAGAATTTAAATGATCAAAAAAAGGTTTAAAGATACAGACAACTTATAACAACCACCATCCTAGTAGTTAGAACGGCAATTATTTTCTAACCATTTTGAAAACCAAACAGTGAATAAAACGTAATGTCCTAGTAATTAGAAAAATAAGGTTCGGTTAGTGTGGCTAAGGGAGTCTGTTAAAAGAATAAAAATGGAAATGTTATATCATTAACATTAATTCAGTTCAAATTTTATTATGGAAATTCAGCATTATTTATCGTTTACATGAGCAATAATACAACGCACTTTAAGAAACTAAAAGAAATTTACTCGATAGGAAAACGAGGATGCGGATTTTTTTCATCTCTCTCTCTCTCTCTCTCTCTCTCTCTCTCTCTCTCTCTCTCTCTCTCTCTACGCCTACCATTTTAGCAAGGTGTCTGGAGAAAAGTCCAAGGTTGACTTCCAACTTTATGGATCACACGTCTTCAAGATCCAGCGGTCTGCAAAATTACAGGGCAGTCTCCTCCTAACACCCCCATCCTCTGTGACCTCTATCCCTCCCCCTAGTTCAAATTTGTTCCCATCCAGGCCACATTTCGTCAAAGCCCATTAAGATAATTTTTTTCTTATGTGGGCCGATTTTTGCGACGTTACCAAAGACTTTACTTTGATTTTAGGAAAATGATCCTCATTTTATCAGAGAAAGAAAAAAAAAACTATAAATAAGACAAATAAAATGTATCGAAATAAACAGTATAGTAACAAACCGTGTCAATGAAAAAATAATATCAAAGCAACAGCCAGAAGTTCTGAATAAAATTATCTCAAATGAGATGAATAAAATAGTACGAAAAAATATAATATACAAAGGCAATGCAATGCAATTCCAACTTTGTACGTAAGAATGATGGAGTTTTTTTCTTTAAAAAAAAATGTTTTAAATTTAAGGAAATCAGAACAAAAATACAAGTGAGAAAAAGAAACCTTAAAGTCTAAAAGGATGTTAGTGTAAGATGCAAAACGTGTATTTATCCCATTACTCTATTTTACT
>NC_090751.1:54754785-54768731 GCF_036898095.1 Palaemon carinicauda
TATTATTATCACCGTGGGGGGGGGGGGGGTTGCAGCTTATATTTTCGGCGGCGGGGTCAATAACTCAATAAATATATCTAAAAAAACTTATAAGGGATTATTTAGATATATATAAGCTTTGTTTATGCAAATGTTGATGTTCATACCAGTTATAGGCATGCTCTAGTTGTCACTTCTATTCGTATGGGTTGATTTTTAGCAGAAAAATCAGTGAGGAGCAGCAAACTACTAGTTTCACTGACATTCAAATGATTTTCACATGGTTTGATGGGTGTTATACGAACTACATTCATACTACTTTTCGTATTGATACTTCCCATAGAAAAGTCACAGTAGCCATTTTTTTTCGATATCCACGGGATGCCGATTTTCGGCGGCGCCGTAAATTACTCGTAGAATAATACTTCACATATCTAAATGAAATTTTCAGGAATTTATGGGATGGATATTTACTTTATTCATACCAATTTTCATGTTGATACCTGCCATAGAAAAGCCACAGCAAACGTTTATTTCGGTATAGGTTGAATAGTTATTTTTGGTGGTAAAGTTCAAGCTGCTATCATTAATATTAGGTTTAAATGGCACTCATGAATGGCAGAGGCAAGGGACAGTCCAATTGTTCCTAGAATTATTCACATATCCAGATGGAAATTTCAGAGATCGATGCGAATCATAGTTTCTTTGTTCCTGCCAAATTCCATGGTAATATCTACAATTGAAAAGACTGTGACGAGCCAAGAGTAGGTTGTGAGCCAAAGGCAAGATTAATGCAACTGAGTACTTTATTATATACACATCGAGTATATATACACACTAGGTCCCGGCAAAGTGGTCACAAAATACAAACATGCTATTTCTTGTCCAACCGGCAACGGTTCTCTTAACAGTTAACAATGAAATGGGCAGACAGGTTGATACAAGTTGCTGTCAGTGCGAGGGGAGAGCGAAGATACAAAGGATAATATCTACAAAAAAGAGAAATGTCGTTACTATGTACGATCGTGTGACACACGGGTGGTACATGGCTCCCCCCTAAAATTGACATACTGTACATGTTAAATAGGGCGCCCTGATCTACAGAGGCGAACTGTAGGGGGGTCATCTGGCAGGAGATAAGCAGGTTTTAGACGATCAATGGAGACCCAGTCTTCTTGGCCACCAATGTTTAGTAGGAATGCTTTCGGATTGCGTCAGATCACAAGGAAAGGGCCCGTATAAGGGGGCGTTAGTGGTGGCTTGCTACCGTCGTTGCGTAGGAAGACGTGCGTTGCAGAGTGCAAGTCTGTTGGTATGAGATGCTTCGCTGGGGGCTTGTAAGTCTGGTGGCATGGAGTAAATTTTTCCACGATGTCACGTATGCGCCTGGAGATCGTCGGAGGAGGTTGCAGAAGGAAAAAAATTGGCAGGGACGACCAATGGGTTGCCATACACCATTTCAGCTGCCGAGACGTCCAGGGCGTCTTTAGGAGTGGTCCTTAGTCCCAGGGGGACCCAGGGAAGCTGAGTAAACCAGTTGGAGTCCTTGCAGCAGGACATCAAAGCTGCTTTGAGGGTGGGATGAAAACGTTCAACCATTCCATTGGCAGTGGGGTTGTAGGCAGTTGTCTGATGTAGGGTGATACCCAGGAGATTCGCTAATGATGTCCACAATTGAGAGGTGAGAGTAAGGCATATGTACATGCGGCGGACGTTGCAGTTTCCATGGGAATGACTTCAGGCCAACGAGTGGAGCGGTCGATGACGGTAAACAGGTAACGATGTCCTTGTGATGTGGGTAGGGGGCCTACAACGTCGACGTGAATGTGGGCGAAACGACGCTGAGGTTGAGGAAAGGTGCACACTCCTGAATCCGTGTGTCGATGTACTTTGGAAGTTTGGCAAGAAGCACAGGCGTGGACCCAATCTTTAGCATCCTTAGAAATGCCGTGCCAAATGAACTTCGTCTTCAGCAGCTGCTGTGCAGTGGAAAGGCACGAGGGATGTGAAAGGCCGTGAATGAAATCAAACACCTTTCGGCGCATGGGAGCAGGAATCCACGGTCACGGTGTACCAGTACTGACGTCACAGAGGAGGGTGGTGTTGAGTCGTCGAGGGGGACGTCTTCCCAACGGAGGGATGTGCAGGATGTCCTACATGCTTGATACTCTAGATCCTGTCGTTGGGCTTCAGCCAAGGAGTTGTAATCCAAACCCAGTTGAATGGCGGCCAACGTGTTTCTTGACAGAGCATCGGCAACAGAATTCATTTTCCCAGGGACGTGTTGAAGGGTGCAATTGTATTCAGCCATGGCAGGAAGACGTCGGCATTGACGGGCGGACCAGGCGTCAAGACTATCGAGTGAAGGTGTGCACCAGAGGCATATGGTCTGTACAAATGACGAAGGGCGGACCTTCTAAGAAATGGCGAAAGTGATGGACAGCCAAGTGCACCGCCAGCAATTCCCGATCAAAGGTAGATTAGCCAAATTCCACCTTGGACCGTTTTCTGCTGAAGAAGGCCAATGGGCGGGGCGAGCCACTGACCACCTGTTCGAGTACTGCACCAATAGCGACGTCGCTGGCATCGGTGGAGAGAAGGAGAGGGGCATGTGGGACGGGAAAAGTGAGAGCAGCAGCGGTTGATAGGGCATTCTTTGCGTTGCAGAAGGCCGCTTCTTGAAGGGGACCACACTTCAGTTCTTTTGGCTTGCCCTTGAGGGAGACGTAGAGGGGAGCAAGAGTGGCGGCAATGGCTGGTAGAAAATGGTGATAATAGTTGATCATGCCCAAGAATTCCTGCAGTGCTTTGACGGTTGAGAGCATGGGGAAGTTCTGAATGGCTGCTACCTTCTCAGGGAAGGGATGGACTCCTTCAGGAGTGATGTGGTGCCCTAAGAACGACACTTCGTTGGCGCCAAAGGTACACTTGTCGTACCGGACTACAAGGACGTTTTGTTGTAGGCGGTCGAGTACGATGCGCAGGTGACAGATGTGTTCCTGTTTTGAAGAAGAGAACATAAGTATGTCATCCAATTAAAATACACAGAAGGGGAAATCCCCTAAGATGTCATTCATGAGACGTTGAAAAGTGGCCCCAGCATTATGAAAGCCAAAACAGGAGTAATTGAAGATGTATGTACCGAAGGGAGTGGTGATGGCAGTCTTGGGGATGTCTTCTGGGTTCATAGGCACCTGATAATACCCCGTCAGGAGTTTGAGCATGGAGAAAATCTTCACTTTGTGCAGGTAGGAGGTCACGTCGACGATGTTTGGAAGGAGGTAGTGATCCAGTTCTGTTAGCATGTTCAGGCGCCTGTAATCCCCACATGGACGGAGGGAGCCGTCTTTCTTCAGGACGATATGTAAGGGTGACAAACATGGGCTGGAGGCCTTTTGGAAAAGGCCCATTTCTTCCAATTCGGCGAACACCTGTTTGGCGGCTGCCAATCGATCTGGTGACAAACGTCTGAATTTGGCAAAGACTGGGGGTCCCGTCGTCTTGATATGGTGATAAATACCGTGTTTGGCAGGAGTCGTGGGCGTTTGGTGAAGTTCTGGACGAAAAATATCCGGGTACGATGTGAGGAGGTGGGCGTAGGCATCCATGCGTGCGCTGATGTGGAGTGCAAAGTTTGAGGGGGCGGGTTAAAGAGGTGTCGACAGGTACGAGTCTGCGTTGACCAATCGTCGGTGGGCTAGATCGCCCAGAAAGTAGAAATGAGAGAGGAAATCCGCACCGAGGATTGGCAATGTGACGTCAGCAACGAGAAACTAGCAATTAAATTTGCCGTTTCCAAACGATAATGTGAGGTTCTCGTAACCGTAGGTGGGTATCGTAGATCCGTTGGCAGCTACCGGCCGGATGTTGGCAGACTTAGATAGACTACGTCATGTCCTGAAGAGTTCCCTTGGCAGAAGAAAACGACAAGCACCAGTGTCTACCAAAAATCGCACGTCTGTTCCTGCATCATGTAAAAGGAAAAGATTAGAAACACGGTAGGCCACCATCAAGAGCGATTGGTTACTTACACGTTTTTTGGTCACTGACAATCCTTAGCACATGTCTTTGCGGCAGCCCCGAACCTGGAGTGGTAGTAGCAAAACTGCAGGTGATGGGCGGCAGTAAGTGGTTGTAGAAGTCATTGGTTGGGGCGCAAGCGAGTGGTGGGTGATGGGTGGCTTTGTCGCCACTCCTGCATGTCACGGGGTAGGCATGTGAGTCATACGGCATTCACGTCAGCTTCGGTTGACGTTGAATAGGTGTCCTCTTCGTAAGGAGTGGAGGCGTTGATGGAGGTGTTGAAGGTCTTGAAATGGCTGTCCATAAGGGCGTCGGCTTAGGTCATCAAGTCCTTTATGGGTAAACTATCAACATCGGGTATGGTAGCACGTACAGGTTCGGGTAAACGGCGTACCCAAAGGGCACGAAGTAGGTTCACCTCACAAGGAGAGCCGTCTGTGGTAGGTTGCAGGCGAGCGATACTGGTCATTTCCCTGAGGGCGAGCGAAGCCCTTTGGTCCCACAACGGTTGTTGAGAGATGAAAAAGCCTTGCTATATGGGCGGCTGGCGACGGCAAGTACTGCTGCAGAAGATATGTTTTGAGGGCGTCATACACTATTGGGGTGTCTCCTTGTTCACAAAGCCAGACGGAGATTTCCAGGAAGGTGTCCTCGGGTATTGCCGCAAGAACATAATCTGCTTTGGCGGTTGAGCGGATCACACCCTTGATGCGGAACTGGACTTCTGCGTGCTGAAACCAAGCAAACGCCTCTCCACTGGCGAATGACGAAAGTTTGAATGGGGCGGCGCCAACTTCCGTGGAGTCCGCCATAGTAACAGTGAGAGGGGGAAGGCGGGAGGAGCGAGTCAACCCCCGGGGTCACCAATGTGATGAGCTAAGAATAGGTTGTGAGCCAGAGGCGAGATGAATGCAACTGAGTACTTCATTATAGACACATCGAGTATATACACACACTGGGTCCCGGCAAGATGGTCACAAAATACAGATATGCTATTTCTTGTCCAACCGGCAACCGGTTCTCTTAACAGTTAACAATGAAATAGGCAGACAGGTTGATACAAGTTGCTGTCAGTGCGAGGGGAGAGCGAAGATACAAAGGATAATATATACAAAAAAGAGAAATGTCATTACTATGTACAATCGTGTGACACACAGGTGGTACAAGACACAGCTATCATGTAGCCTTCTTAAATATGCTATCAAATGTAGGAACATTACACTGAACTGCATGATAGTGAGCGACATCAACGAGGGGCAATGCCGATCTAATAAACAATATCTGTCCCCAGCTGCAGCTAGTATTAATTACTATTATAAAAAAATAGAACAGATATATTACAAAAATAACTTGTTGACGAAGAGAAAAAACCAAGGGCTATAGAGTGAAGAGGTCTACACATCAGCGTCTTAAACTGTGTCCTCTACTGAGCAGACCAGTTATGCAGTGATTGATGGCGTCACACAGCCCCACGCTCTGATTTACCTGCCTTAGCATTCTGTTTCTGGTATTTACAGTTTGTTTACAAGAAAGCTGGTGTTCAGTATTCCACTCCTTTCGCCATTTCTTCATTAAATAGATGGGTTACTAATTTGGATATCGAACCAGAAATTTTCAAGCCCGTTATAAAGTTATTTAAGCAGAAATCAGAAATAATTTTGAGAGTCTTTCCACCTAATCCATTGACGACTGTAGCATTGCCAAAGAATGTAGTTACGACAAAGCTTCAGATAATCTTTATGTGAGTTCTTGGAAGCAAATTATCTTTTGCGTTTTTTATGCAGATATAACAAAACCACTCCGTTTTTATAATATTATCATTGGGATAGAATTAGAGTTTTCCAGTAGTGGTTTTAGTTAACAACCAGGTTACTACAAACGTTAGGTTATGGAAATCCTTGGGTACAAGTATGTATAATTCGATGATCGAAAATTCAGCATTACCCAATCGCGTTATTTGTCTTTTGGCTGATACTCCACATCTCATGAAATTCATAAGAAAAAAATTTCTTTGATAATGGCTTTCGGTTAAGTGACGGTGATTGTGTCCACTGAGGTTCGGTAAGATAAGTCATAAAGAGAAATAAAAGCGATTTGGAAACATCACATACACTTACAGAGAAATATATACATTATATGTCAGTGGTTTTTAGCGTATGAATGTAAAATTAGCTGTATATTTGATATCAGAAACAATTGCGAAATAAATTAAATATTTTGGAAGTAAAGGATTATTTCTAGGTAATCATTGGGAAAAAATAAGCCATTTTATTTCTCAAGTTCCACGCGATACAAAGATGCCCCGAAATGCATATGGGTTGAACTTACAAAATCAGGATGAAATTACCAAATGCATAGCACACAATGAAAGCAATGAAAGTAATTGAAAGTGATAGTTTTTATTCATTCCAAATAAGAGTGAGTTTTTTTGTGTGAATATTTTCCAAAATTGTTAAAAATGGTAAAAACGGTATTTGATACATCATATATATTATGGACTCGAACATTTCCTTGCCTGTCTGTGACAAGCGGAAGCTTGCTATCAGCACCCAGCGTCAGTAACAATTAAATATTGTGTTAAATCTCATGTTTGAGAAGGACAGTTACCTTGAAAATATAATACAGACTCCAATTACAAAATAGATAACTTAACAGCTGGAACCTTTGCTTTTCCTGATTATGAAACTCCCTCTCAAGATAAAGATGGCGAATCGCTACAAATGAACCAGGTCTATATGCAATGATATTTGGTTTGCTCGATGCGATAAATGTGATGGTGAAGGAAAAGAAAATGATGTTACGGAAAGTGTAGATGAGTTGAAAATGAACACCTGGATGATGCAATAGAGAAAGGAGGTCTAGATTATTTCGCTGGTTCCATTGCGCATAAGTTTCCTTAATACGCAAATCTTGGGTATATGTATTAAATAAAAGGAGAAAATTCGTGGACAGGTATAATTAGCAGAGCAAATAATAAATTAGTGAAGCCATCAAAAGAATTTGCTGATCAGATAAAATATGTGGAAAAAATTTTAAACGTTATCAAGGGGAAAAGGGTCTAAAACATAGGAAAGGAACAGTAAAATATAAAAAAGTGCAGTAGAAATTAGATATGTAACGGGATTACCATTATTTAGTCACTAATTTTCTTCGTTGTCGAACATTCTTTGAATAAGAATATTAATTATGGAAATATCTTCTGCATGGAAAGTAATAATTCAAGTCAAAAGGTTGTAAAATGTAATAATCACGATTACTTAAATTTTTAGTGTATTTTTACAACCATAATTGTATAGATGTTTCTTTTTAAATAGTTTTTAGTCATCATTAAATAATTAGTGTAAAACAGTGGTCGGGGAACAGGGGTAAATTATCCCAAATGGGATAATTTAGATATTTTAGGGGGATAATGGGTGAGAGATTTTGAAAATTGGTGAAAAAGTATGCACTGAGGAGCCCAGAATCTTCAGAACTACGAAAATGGAGAAATACTGTTTGATATCAGATGCTAGTACTTACTCTATTTATTATTATAATAGTCTATAATCTATATATAATATATTCAACCTGTTTAATACGTCTATTACTGTAGTAGTAGGTGTTTTACATACTTAAAAAGATAGCAAAATGTCCTACGATTTTTTCTTGTGCACTCTTACTATGCCAAGATGACAGACTTTTACTTCCTAATGATAGATAAAATAAACAAACATTATCCTCATATAAATATTGCAAATTCTATAAGTAAATTAGTTTGTTTCCCGAGTACTTCAAAGTCAGGTGTAAATCAATTTCATTACAAATATTTTTGGGGTAACGCCCAAAAATGTTACCCGATCCCTGGTGTAAAAGATGTATCTAATTTATATAAGCATGCACGTTGCTTATTTGTACATTTGGTGATTGAATATTTCCATAAAGAATTTGAATACTATTTTTTTCTGATGTTCAATTTTTTTTAACACTTACAAACATTCTCACAGGAAGAATATTATCCCGAAATCCACGCATAAAAAAAATCTAATAATCTTAAATTTTCTGAAATAGTAATGTTATTCTTAACTGGATAATAAAGAATAAAGAAATTTTGCAAAACAAGCTCTGACCGAATGGTGTTCTTTTGCTGACGACTACAGCTCAGTGACGTCACAAAACTTAAACACCACCCCCCCCCCCCCTTTAACGCTTACCCCTCTAATCCCTGCTCACCCTCAATTTACCTGCATGTGGGTTGACCTCTTGACTCTGTAGGCGATGCATAATTAGTCATTTAATTAAATAAATTAACTACCAATTACATCATGATTAAAAGGTAGTCCAAACAAACAATTGGAAACCAAAATAAGCTGTAAACTCGAGCAAAATCAAAGAGAAGGCCTAACTCATACGAAATCATAATTACCTGCCTAAAGTACTCAACTTTACCCAAGTCGTATTAAACAATAACCCACATGCAAACTTCAGAATCTGAAGAAAACTATCACCTTGTTCAGCAAACGGCATTAAAAAGCCAAGGACATCATGCAAAAGCAAAAGGCATCACATGTAAAACTCTCCCAACAGGACACTAATTGGCATAGATCCTTCCATGCTATGAATACCAAACACCAAAGGGTATGAAATGAGAAGACTACCCATCCTATTTTGTAAATGTAAGTATAAAGTACCCAGTTAAGCTTATTTCCCTAGAGTTTAATTAAAAGATGGCACACCGATAACTCCTCTACATGATTACCATCACACTTAATAGTTTCCCAAAGCAAATTACCTCGGGGTCAATGGGGGACATGATTAGGAAAAACAACACCCGCACATGCCACGCATTAAAGGTACCACTAGTGAAACATGATACAAGATATTCAGGAAGTAGCTTTCTCAGAGCCCTAATTGACACGGGTCCTTCTCTACCATGCCACTCCAGCAAATACCAAGGTGATAGAAGAGAGAACTAACCATCTATACTGTTAATTTAAGTATCTGATTCAAAGAGAACTCAAACAACCAAAGTAGAGGGATTTAGCTTTCGCACAAGAAAATCTAACAGTTCTCTAGTGTTCGGAAAAACTGAGATCACTGTTCTATACTTCAATATTTGGTCATAACTGTCATTGTTAGCAAATAGTTACCCCTAAATACAAACACCATAATCATAATATACGAAAAATGAAAGAAAGTGTATTTAGTATAAAGCAAGAATCCATCTTTTTTCATGCACTTAGGAATGGTAATAAATGTATAAATCTGTAACGCGTAAACTATATTATATGTATCTAATGTGAGAGAGAATGATAATTTACTTTTTAATACAGTGCCTGATTTTAAAAACTCGACTGTAGACTGGGTGTTTTGAAGCAGGAAATTAAAGAGAAGTTACTCTAAAAATTACTTCCTTTTGTTTTCTTACTAGTGTTGTACCTTATGAGTTACTCTTTAGTCCTACAACTTTATATTGTATCTATCTATCTCTCTGTCTATGTCTCTGCTACGGATATTACTCCTACTACTAACTTCGCGTCACCTCAATGCAATCGTAATGGATTTAGGTAAATTATATAGTTTAAGCGAACCATTTTCCCTTGAAGAAACGTCAAGAGAACTCATATACCGCAACTTGCTCTAAGATCTGAGTGAATACTACATACTGTAACACGTCGAGTTAAGAAGTCCGTTTCAATATTGTGCTTTGTTAACAGGAGATTGTTACAATACTGAAATTATTAACTCTAGTTACTTCGGGGCGCAGCATCATCCATAAAAAAAAATCAATATTAATGCTTAATAATCGTCAGTATCACTGATAAACATATCAATAGCAAGTTACTGTAGCAGGATATGGTCGTACGTCAAACTTTACGCTGTTAATAGGAAATTACACAGCACACCAATCTTTCTAATTTGCACCACCACCACTACATTAACACAATGTGAACTAAGCTTGCCATAAACACCTATCTATAACCTCAAAAGTCAGTTTTTTGTTTTTCTTTGCCAATTTATTACTCGTTACGAAAGTAAACAGGGATTAACCAAAACATGAAAAAATTTAAGAAAAAAAAATGACCAGGAAAAAAAATAGAACTGTTCGAGTCTCTCTCTAATCACATCAAATGCTTCATTGACAACAAAATGTTTTCTTATCTGATTCGAGCTTTCCTTGTAAGGGACTTAAGGCAGTAGTAAACCGAACTTTTTATGAACATAGCCCACATAGCGTCGTCTACATTGCTGAAAGAGAGAGAGAGAGAGAGAAGAGAGAGAGAGAGAGGAGAGAGAGGAGAGAGAGAGAGGAGAGAGAGAGAGAGAGAGAGAGAGAGAATACCCCGTCGTTTCACTCCCCCATTATATTTACAAGCAGTAATTGTTATTTGATGAAGGGGTTTGTGAAAAAATTGCAGATCTTCATCAAATTAAAACAGGAACAATTTTCTTTATTAATCTATAATTAAAGAGGACTATTTAGGTCGACTTGTGTGGCATTCTTATTTTATTCTGATACATACAACACTTGGCCAGTTTTCTTACCTACGTTTGTGAAGGTCATGATACAGAAAAAAACGAGGTAAATGTTAAATCTTAAAGTACAATCGACAACCAGTTACATGTTTCTTTCCCTTCGTAAACTTTAATTATTGATATACTTGAAAAAACCACTGAGTGCGTATATACACAAAAACATAAACACACACGCACGCCACACGCACACACACGAGCACGAGCACACACACACACACATATATATATATATATGTATATATATATGTATATATATAAATATAAATATATATATATATATATAATATATATATATATATATATATATATATATATATATATATATATATATATATATAAAAGTGTGTGATTTTCATGTCACCAAATCATAACTAAACTGACCCACCTTACTTCACAAAAACAGGGTTATAATTATTATTACTGATGGTATATAATACACCCAGTAACAGCTAATAAACATCCCCCGCGCACGTTAGATTTAAACTGATAGTCTTGGTCACAAAGATTTGTCCCCATGTTATATGACCAAGGTTTGGAAAGAACGATCTTGGTGGTGAGGATTCAGAGCGTAACTTTAATTTACGACCCTAATTCATAAGCTCTACAGCTTGGAAACCACCAAATTTCACTGGATAAATTTTGATTCCAAGAAATGTGATTTGTAATAAATTTAATATAATGAAAATCCCCCTTTTCAAACGCATCAGAACTGCAAACATATAAAGAAATCTAATTGTCGATACGTAGTTGATCATACGTTGAGAGATACAAATAACGGCCATTAAACAAAGCTCTCTCTCTCTCTCTCTCTCTCTCTCTCTCTCTCCTCCTCTCTCTCTCTCTCTCTCTCTCTCTCTCTATCTATCTCTGTGTGTACCAGTTGGAGTCCCATTTAATGTTAATACCTATCCATAAATATCACCTTTAGGCTTGGAACGAATGTAATTTCAAGATAATTAAATCGTATTATCTTGATGACAAAATTACAAAGGAGTGATGTTCAGTGGAGGAGGCTCTCTAGAAAAATATAAACCTCAATTTCAAGAAAACAACGACTTGTGTCAGAGAGAGAGAGAGAGAAGAGAGGAGAGAGTGAGAGAGAGAGAGAGAGAGAGAGAGATTTCTAAGACTCCACCGAGCCAAGTAAGAAAAATACCTGTCCCGGTGTACCGGTTTGAAATTAACCCCCTCCAAATCTTACCCCCCGGTAATTTGAAACCGGATTCAAACTACCGGGGGGTAACTTGATACCGGTTTCAAGCTACCCCGGGGGTAATTTGAAACCGGTTTTATGCTACCCTCCCTGGTTTCAAATTACCCCCTTCGTTTTTGCGCAGGATCTCATCATTTATGAATATTAATAAATTGCTTTTGATCAGGGTCAACACAATCATTAGGTTATATGTATATACATGTATTGTTCACCTATTGGTATCGTTTTAATATATCCAGCCTTTATCCGTTTTATGTTTATATCTTAGCTAATAAATGTCGGATATTCCATTATCAGTCATGGGCGCATATTTGACCGAGACAGGAAGACGAGGTGAAATTTGAATTTTGACGGTTATTTTTCCATTATTTGAAATATTTCATAATTATATTGCAAGCAAATATTATATAAGTATAATCAACATATTGATCATAAGTATATATGTATATATACATATAAATATATATATATATATATAATATATATATATATATATATACTGTATATATTACAGTATATATATATATATATATATATATTATATATATAACTGTATATATATATATATATATATATATATATATATATGTATGTATATATATATATATATATATATATATATATATTACTGTATATATATATATATATATATATATATATATATATATATACATATAATGCATGTATATGTATTTGTATGTATGTTGTAAATACTATATCATTCATGATATCTGTAAATAATTGACACTTTTAATAAAGCAAGATTGTAAGGCAAATTATAACAGTTTAATAAAACATGGTACAGTACATGCTGTTTGCTTCTACTGTACTTACATTGGTTGTTTGTTTACGAAAACACCTGGACTACGGAAAAGTCGTTACACTTTATAGCCCTCTATAGATGACATTGAACACAACTTGTGTTAATCTCACAACTGTTGTTACTGATTTAGCCTAAAGGCAGGCAGCTGTGTGTTATCATGGGCTAAATCAAATCCTATTTAAACCATCTTCCAGAATAGTAAGTGATGGATTTCATGTATGGATTTTTTTTCTCTGTTGTTGATCTCAAAATGGAAAATTATTGAAAAACGGTGTCATAAAATGTTTAAGAATTTTACCTGAAATGTATCATAAAGAAAAAAAGACCTTGCCACATGGTCACCTGTACATTTCCATGCGTTTTTTATAAAACTTCTGTCCCTTTGTCATAGCTCCATTCTTTCTTATTACTCATTTCATCAAATGACAAAACAGCAATACCTAGTAATCGATACTTCATACCATCCTTTAATGTGCTCTGGTTTAAAATGAATCGAGCTAACAGTAGCTTACACAACGTTAATTCTGTCTGCACGACGACATGCATGTTGGTAATTTATATTTGAGCTTTTTATTTTTTACGTGCATAGCATCCAAATACTACGAAGTTACTATGCATTATCAGTGACAGAATAAATGAATAAACAAAGAGATATATGGACACAAGGAGTTCTATTGTTATATTGCAACTATGGGTATAGTCAAACCATTTTAAGAGCAAACTCGGAGCCCAATAGCGGCATTGCCAGTTCCTTTGGGTCATTTCAAAGCACACCTGGCTTAGCCGCTTTAATCTATGGGCGAGCCAAGAATAGGAGAAAAGGGTCAACTAATAAGTCATTCACCCGGATTTGAACGGTCTAAGAATATAATCCTTTAATTTGATACTCTCCCTAAATTGTTTCCTTCGTTCTTTTTGTTTGCAAACCACGTGGTGACAAGTTGAAACTCTTAAATATAACAAATAGCAAAATTGTTATAAAACGATTATCATACTAACAGAAATAATCTTAATTTTGATATCAAATGAATTCATTTCTCAATTCTGATTGATTATTAAAAGACAGGATTCTTACAAAGGATTTGATTAACTATGTTTAATATGGTATATTTACGTAGGTGATTGTATTGTTTTAGAATTTATTTAATTAATCGACAAAATTAATTTCTTTACAACAAAGGTTACATTAGCAAACGTGGTTATGGTGACTTCGTCAGATGAAGTTAGTGCTATCACAAAAGATTCAATAAATTAGTTCATTCAGACCATTTTCATGTCTTCCTTTATAATGTTATCAGTATGCTTAATACCCTTGACCCAATTTACCTTGCAAATCGAAACAAAGTCGTTTTTTATAAGTTGGCTGCATCTGTGACACGTTTGATTGTTTGGTCA
>NC_090751.1:54769231-54781731 GCF_036898095.1 Palaemon carinicauda
GTAAGAAAATACCTGTCCCGGCATGGTGCTTGCACTCCACGGAACCCGAAATATGTCGGCTGGTGTGGTCCATTAAGAGTTGCTCTCTAGCGAAAGAGATCTTTATCGGGGAGCTGGAGGTGTGGAGTTCCCCAACCCCGTCCTTCTGGCTCATACGATAACACAAGATAAGGGGTTGATAATATCCTCACCATCTCAATCCACATCCTTCTCCCCTTCCCCTCACCCCAACCTACAAGGAAGGGGGGTTAAGGGGTTGAGGGGAGTAGCAGAATAATGATGTTTGCACGGACGAACTAGGAGATCGCTCAACGCAGACGTTATCTTTAAAAGACATCTTGCTTAAATGCTGAAAATTGCAGGTTTTCGTAATAGCGTAGGCAGTCATCATCATCATCTTCATCCGACGGAACGCCGGAGCAGCGATTTTAGTCCGGACAAGTTTACTTGCATTTTTTTCCACTTTTTTTTTTTTTTGTCTTTTATCTCCTTTTGTCTAATTTTGGTTGAAAGTTGAAATAAAGAGATCAGGATAGTCAGTGAAATATAGGGGTATTTAAATGCTATTAGAGTCATAACCAAGTGAATTACTCCCCATTATCTTTTATCCTTGTTCTTCCTTTATTAGATGTTTTACAGGTGGGGATTAAGACCTTGTTACATTCGAGTTAAATCCTAACTTGAAAGAGGTCCGGCATGACTGGATAAAACAGAGCGAACGAACTAACAAGTCGTGCAAGAATCTATACGAAAAATTTGAGGGAAAAAATAACGATTGCTTAATGAATCCCTTGGAAGGAGTTAACGTTTCATTAGAAATGTACCCATCATAAATTAGGAACAACTACAATAATACTGTTATACGTCAAGTCCCTAGGATAAACCAATCTTGAGATATCAAGAAAATGTAAAATCTGCACGAGTCTTAAGATTTCTCACTGTTTATCAAAAGGTAAAAGATTAATATATATATATATATATATATATATATATATATATATATATATATATATATATATATATATATATATATATATAGAGAGAGAGAGAGAGAGAGAGAGAGAGAGAGAGAGAGAGAGAGAGAGAGAGAGAGAGAGAGAGAGAGAGAGAGAGAGAGAGTCCTCACAGTGGTAAATTCATATGCTCCAAGTAATTTGACTGCCTCTCATCCTATCTCTCTTTCCGTATTAATATGAACTCTCTCCAATTGAAGCTGACCTTTGTCTTCTAATAAACAAGACTAATACCGGAAATTTTATATAGTATTTACTGTCCATACCTCACAATTTGTAGACATCAAACTAGATGATGCTTTTGTCTTTCTTTTAAATTTTACACATCTTTTTTAAACATAATTTTACTATTACGGTAAACCTGGCATGAAACAAACTGTGATCTAAATACGTAGAGAGGAGAGAGAGAGAGAGAGAGAGAGAGAGAGAGAGAGAGAGAGAGAGAGAGAGAGAGAGAGAGAGAGAGAATATTAATACCTTTGGAAAAGCGGGTAGTATTATAGTTCGGTTACATCAAGTTAATAAGAGCTAACAATCTTGTACCATACCACTGAAAAAAAAGACAAAAAACGAATATAAAAAGCTTTTATGAGACATTCAAGAATCCTCATAAAGCCTAGACAATCCTTTATATTAGATCTGAAGTCTTGCTGCAAAACAAAGCTCGAATGTCCAAATGCAAAGTTTCTGTTGAAAACATTTTGTACAACTGTGAAATTCGAACAAACAAGAATGAAATGTTTATAATCAAATATTTATAATTGAAAGCAGTGAATATCTCCACGCCTGAAAGTAGTGAGTATAATACCCAGTTGGGGTCCCCAAGTAATTATGCTTATAAATTTTGTAGATCGTAGTAGCTGAAGTTTTAATAGTAATACTAATAAGCAGACTAATAAACTACTTGAACGACCACAAAGAGAAAAACCGGGGTTGTTGGTTGTCAGTTATATAGTTTGCTTACGACAAAACGACCTCATTTAATAATGTTTTTCTTGTTTGATGAAAATTCCAAAACATAAAAGAATTAAATTATCGTCCTAAAAATAATGAAAGAATATAAAACGACCTCATATTACCAACATGTCCAAAAAACATGTACAATGCATATACAAACAACGTGGTGAAAGAGTTTGTGTAATGTCATGATCAGCAAAGCGGTACTAGTCAGCACTACGCATACTAGCTTGGTTTGTTGTAAGCTATCCGACTAAAGTCTTCCACCACCAGCAATCCGCAGTCACCAGCGTGGTGATGAAATGTACACCCTAGACATGAATAAGGACATGTCTAAGTCCTTTGTCCTGCAGTGGGCTAGAAGGGGTTGTATATATATATATATATATATATATATATATATATATATATATATATATATATATATATATATATATATATATAGAGAGAGAGAGAGAGAGAGAGAGAGAGAGAGAGAGAGAGAGAGAGAGAGAGAGAGAGAGAGAGAGAGAGAGAGAGAGAAAATTTTAGCGACATCCTCTTATAAGTTAATTGTATATCTTCCTAATTCTTACATAAATGCAAATCATTAAATGTTACTAAAAGTCACTATGATTTGTGTCACATTTTACTTCAAAGGAGTCAGATTACCTTTGACCATTAAGTATAACTTACTTACTTACTTACTTAGATGGCTGCTTTTCCGGTCCCATAAAGCAGGGGAACCCCACTCTACAGGACCTCCACTGTCGTTTTACCTTATTCGTTCAGAGTATTTAACGTTTCATGTCTCGTATTCTCCATTTACTGTTAAATCATCACTGTCAACAGACTTATGAAATAAGAAAGTCTTCGGTTTCCTCTTAAAAGCCTTAATGTCTTCAATCATTCAAATGTTTCGTGGGAGCTTATTATATAGTCTCGGGCAGCATATTTAAAGGCACTAGAGCCTAAAGTAGACATATATCTACTGTAGGTTCCAGCAGTTTGAAGCCATCTGTTACTATTCTCGTGTCGACACGATTTATTGGCTGCGCAATATGTAGCAATTCTCTTAAGTATTTTGGACGTCCGGTTCTGATAACTTGGTGGGTTATTGTACATATTTTAAATTCAATCCTCGCTTTAATCGGCAGCCAGTGTAAATCGATTGGTATAGGGGTGATCCTTTCTCTAGGTGGGACGCCTTTTATCAGTCTTGCTCCTCTGTTTACTATGATTTGTAATTTCTTAAGTTGCACTTTTGGTAAATTGTAATAGATAGAGTTGCAATAGTCAATCCTGGTAATAACACAGTTTATCACAAGTTTCTTTACAAAATTTTCGTCTAGGTACTTTTTTTTATAAACGCAATATTTCTTAGATGATAACCAGCAGTTTCTATTACATTATTTATTTGGGCATTTAGAGATAGGTTGCAGTCAAGAAATACACCTCAGATCTCGAACTTTACTAGATATCGGCACCAAGTCATTATCTATGTTCATTTGAATATCACTTAAGTTTCTCACGTTGTTTCTCTTGCCCACCACCATGAATTCAGTTTTGTTCTCATTTAATTTTAGTTGTTTAAATGTCATCCATTCTCTAACACTATCAAGGATTCGGTTTAGAGTTTCAGTAGTGTCATCTATAATTCAGAGCAATGTCTTCAATAATTGATTATGGTTACCAAATATAAAATCCTAATCACTCCGTTAAGTCCAAAATTAATTTTCTAATTGATCTTTGATCTCTTCGTATGGCCTTAATTCTGGCATTCGTATACAACACATAAAATGTTGAAACCTCATGTCCCCCATACATAATATTTATGAATTTCGAAATATTTATCTCATAAGATATCTAAAATATGTATTTAAACTTAATTTTAGCTGAAAGAAAGACTTTACAACTGGAAGAACAGACATACACCGGTCACTCAATATATGTCCTTAGATGAAGGGTAATACAAGGTCATAAAACCCATTTTATAAATAAAAGTTCTCAATAAAGAAAACTTAAAACAACCTCTAAGAAAAATAACTCTTACAAATTTCATAAACTAGAATATTAAAAACAGTCTATTCAGGAGAAAAAAAAATAAACAACAATAAAAATACCTTCATAGCAAACTTTGAAAACATGCTCCATTAAATTTTTTTTCATCGACTGGTCCATTGTAAAACATATGAATAGAGATTCAGATTGAGAACTTGCATGGTATGATTCAAACGTCAGAATCGAACTTCCTACCATATTTGTAAAGTCATTGCAGAGAAGACATGAAAAAAAAAAGATAAAAAAGAAATACGCAGCCGCCTGGACCCTTTCTAATAAAGGAAGATCCCGCATTGTAATCATTTCGTCAGGAACTATGCCTCTAATAATCATTGAAAAAAAATAAATGAAGCCTTATGATTCTCTCCTGTAACGTCGAATAGGGTACAACCATCGGTAACTCCTGTTCATAAATAAATCAGAACAGTATTCTGAACACCCACGGGCTGTCTGCTTTTATCTTCTTTTTATCATTATTCATTTTAACGACTATATTCAATGAATAGTTCCATTTCGCAGCGCATGCGCTCTTTATGAATACATGAGAAAGGAAGAAAAGAAATGCAGCAAAGTTTCCCAACTCATTTCTGATCATGACTTAGTCTTGACAATATAAATGCCATAACTGTATATTATAGTTACCCATTATAAAAATACGAACATTATGCACAGGAAAATTAACTACATAATCTAATATTAAGGGGATGGGAAACATTTAACACTTTCACCGTTTCTCTCTCGCGCGCGCGCGCAAACACACACAAACATATAATATATATATATATATATATATATATATATATATATATATATATATATATATATATATATATATATATATATATACTAGTTCACTGCAGAACAAAGGCCCAAGATATGTCCTTACCCTTGCGTCTGTTTATGCTCTTTATATGCCAGTCCACAACCGCTAACTTTCTTAGTTCGTCAATCCATCGTCTTCTCATCATTACCCTGATTCTTTTACAATCTCTATGGACCCATTCTGTAATTCTTAATGCCCATCAATTGCCTTCCATTCTCATTATATTATATCCTGCCCATGGCCATTTCTTTTTCTTACATGTTAAAATATCCACTACTTTAATTTCCTCTTGCATCCATTTTTTGTTTTTCTGACTCTTATTGTTATTCCCACCATTATTCTTTCCACAGCTTTTTGAGTTGTAACTAGCTTATGTTCTAAGGTTTTAGTAAGGCTCCAAGTTTCTGATGCATAAGTTAATACTGGAAGGGCCCTCTCATTGAATACTTTTCTTTATACAGAAAGTGGCATTTTACTTTTAAAAATCTCATTTTATTTACTAAATGCTCTCCATTTCATGCTTATCCTTCTTTTAATTTCGGTTTCGTGACCTGGGAAAAACTTACTGTCTATCCTAAGTATTTGTATTCTTTAACAATCTCTACAAGTTCGCCCCTAACTCATATTTGTTGACTGCATTTTCACTGGAATTATATTAGTTTTACTCATATTCCCATATATATATATATATATATATATATATATATATATATACATATATATATACATATATATATATATATATATATATATATATATATATATATATATATATATATATATATATATATAACCACAAAGTTATGCCCCTTAAGACCCACACTACAATTGTTGTGATGATTGAATACATCATTCCATTTTCTTAAGTGGGTAGAAAATGAGGTCAACTTTTTATTGCTCCTGAAGATATAGTGGACAACACCACGGCTCGTATTCTTAAAATTAGACCGTCAATTATCTTTGAGAGAGAGAGAGAGAGAGAGAGAGAGAGAGAGAGAGAGAGAGAGAGAGAGAGAGAGAGAGAGAGAGAGAGAGAGAGCTTATACCCAAGATTTGTACCTGGCAAAACGACATCACACAGCGGGGACACTATGATATAAATAACTCATATATATATATATATATATATATATATATATATATATATATATATATATATATAAAACTGCATGCCAGATTTCTAGCTAATACTACTAGAATCCTGAAATAAAAAGATATCCTAAATAACATGTTCCAAGGCGTCTCAAATTTACCACGCATTAAAAGTTCAGCCAGTGATTGACAACTTTCCGAATATATTGAAAATGTATTTCCAACAATTCGGTTCAATCAAAACCTTGCAACATCATAATACTAGATATTATTGAAGAATTGTCTTTAACGAAAGAAAACTTATGACCGACTACCAATTTATTTATAAAAAAAATTTTCAGTTGCAATTACTTTGCTTTAATTTGAGACTTTATTTCTAAAAACTAATTGGTCATTCAATAATATAGCAGCATAAATAAGACAGGAAGTGGAATGTCTATCACTGATTAGTCGAGTTATCTAAACCATGCAAAACGAGACGATGTTATGCTAGGAACATACCGTTGTTTCGAAGAAAAAAATCAAATACAAAAGGCATATCAACAATTTTAAAATCCTGTTTACAATATATGACATAATACCACGCATGGATACTTAAATCTTAAGTAAAATATAAAACCGAGATTAATCCTTATATAATGGTGAGCACAAGCCATGCTACGTATTTTTTTTTTTTTTTTCGTTGGGTGGAAAAAAAAAATTCAGAATGGTAATTTTTTCAAATTTTCTGGAAATACTTAAAACAACCAAGTCATCGAAGGTGTTTTTAACTTGACGCTGGCAAGACCCAGGCCATCACGATCTCTTAGAATTATCAGCTGAAAATAGAGGCAGCATTTTTCAAAACGCTCATCAACATCCACAATTATGCAAAATTAATCAGTGCCTCCAGATGTACGATGAGGAAGGGAAGATTGCTCCGCGAGACATTATTAAAGCCCCAGAATGATTTAATATCAATTGTTCAGTTTATTTGCATGCCAACACCAAGGTTTCCCAGGTGAAGAGGAAAATGAATGAGAAAGACGGATTGCAGAGAGATTCCTCAAGGTGAGGTTTTGATTCTCTCGGTGGTTTTAAGACTTTCAAACAGACTTGCTGGTATTTAAAATTTGCATTGATCATTGAAGATGCTGGCTGTTACTTTATTCTCTGGGAAAAGGTAACTGCTAGTTTGGATAAGGCACTTTTTGTACTCAATTTTACCGCTATGAAAATCATAGGAATTTTATCACGGGAAAGAAAAAATCCAGCTGAGAGTTTCCTGTTTGTCCAGCTATTTCGTCGTCTGTGAACAATTTAAAGTAAAGAACTTTTAGTTATATAAATTTAATCTATAGGATTAACAAAGTATCAATAATAATATTAATAATAATAATAATAATAATAATAATAATAATAATAACAATAATAACAGAAAAATATAAATCTGACGTAATGGGAAGGGGTAAATATCATACACTATGAAATATTATTCACCTTAAAAACTAAAAACCAAATATTAAGACCATAAACTCCGTTAAATTCCCGTCTAAAAATTCATGGTCTTATAAAAACTCCTTACAATCTTCTTGAAAACTTTGCGATCGTGCATAATTGTAAAGTAATGATGGGGTGTGTGATTTCAATTTAATTCCGCCGGCAACAAATGCCAAATTAATAATTATTTAATTTTATATATTTTATGTACTAGAACAGATTTTAAATCGATGTAATGTTTCCTTAAATTTGTATGACTTTTAAAATTCTAGATGTAATTCTCGACAGCAAATTTACTTTTGAGAAACACATTAGGTCTGTGTCTTCTTCAATTGCAAAAAAAAAGTTGGCTTATTGTGAAAGTCTTACAAGATACTGTTCTCCTGTCTGGTCTTCAGCTGCCGATTCTCATCTTAATTTGTTGGACAGAAACTTACGGTCTATTAAATTTCTTATTCCTGATCTAGATATTAATCTTTGGCACCGTCGTTCAATTAGTTCATTATACATGTTGCATAAGATTTTTCATAACTCTGACCATCCTTTACATTTAAATCTCCCTGGACAATTCTATCCTGTTCGTAATACTAGGCAAGCAGTTAATTCTAATGGCCAGGCCTTCTCCATCATGAGGCTCAATACTACACAGTATTCTAGAAGTTTTATTCCAGCTGTTACCAAGTTGTGGAATGATCTTCCTAATCGGATAGTTGAATCAGTAGAACTTCAAAAGTTCAAAGTTTGAGCAAATGTTTTTATGTTGACCATGAGTCTTTTTATTGTTTATATATGTCATATCTGTTTTTGACGTTGTTAATAGTTTATATAGGACATATCTGTTTTGACGCTGTTACTGATTTTAGAATATATTGTTAATTTATTCTCATCATTTATTTATTTCCTTATTTCCTTTCCTCACTAGGCTATTTTTCCCTGTTGGAGCCCTTGGGCTTATAGCATATTGCTTTTCCAACTAGGGTTGTAGCTTGGCTAATAATAATAATAATAATAATAATAATAATAATAATAATAATAATAATAATAATAACTTCCAAATTCATATACAGTAATGCAGCTTATACTTTCTAATATCTTTGTATTATATCGAACAGTAGGCTACAATGTCATTGTTCTCAGCTGCATTTGGATTTTAAAAGTAAATTAGATCTAATGTTTTTATTTACTCACATCTAAGTAAATAAGTAGTAGGTAGTAAGTTGGCCTGGGCACCAGCCACCCGTTGAGATACTACCACTAGAGAGCTATGGGGTCCTGTGACTGGTCAGACAGTACTTCATTGAATCCTTCTCTCTGGTTACGGTTCACTTTCCCTTTGCATTTACATACTCTGAATAGTCTGGCCTATTCATTACAGATTCTCCTCTGTCCTCATACACCTGACAACACTGAGATTACCAAACAATTCTCCTTCACCCAAGGGGTTAACTACTGCACTGTAATTGTTCAGTGGCTACTTTCCTCTTGGTGAGGGTAGAAGAGAATCTTTTAGCTATGGTAAGCAGCTCTTCTAGGAGAAGGACACTCCCAAATCAAACCAGTGTTCTCTAGTCTTGGGTAGTGCCATAGCCTCTGTACCATGGTCTTCCACTGACTTGGGTTAGAGTTCTCTTGCACACTATTCTATGTAATTTCTCTTCTTCTTGTTTTGTTAAAGTTTTTTATAGTTTATGAAAATATTTATTCTAATGTTGTTACTGTTCTTAAGATATTTTATTTTTCCGTGTTTCCTTTCCTCACTGGGCTATTTTCCCTGTTGGGGACCTGGGCTTATAGCATTCTGCATTCCTAACTAGGGTTGTAGCTTAGCAAGTAATAATAATAATAATAATAATAATAATAATAATAATAATAATAATAATAATAATAAATAATAATAATAATAATAATAACAGCTTGCTATTCAGATTTCAGCAAAGATACGTTAAAGCCTTTCGTCATAATCAATTACTAATCTCATATAACTAAAACTTCATTAACATACAAACGCATTTTGGATTTAAAACGTTCCCAAAGGTATGAAATTACTTACATTTTAATTCTTGTCAGATCGGTGAAAAATTTTAACAACGGAGTTGAAAGTCAGAATATTGAATTTGGATGAAACAAAAGTGGGAAAAATCTTTAAATCATATATTTTTGGATCTGGATAATCTGGGTCACAATAATAATAATAATAATAATAATAATAATAATAATAATAATAATAATAATAATAATAATAATAATAGAATCTAATATAATCTGCTCACCGACACATAACCAAACCTTTTGAGGCAATTTTTTCGATTACTTATTTACTTAAATTTATATTTTATTAAAATCTCCAGCGAGTAGTAATTTTTACTTTTTACTCAGTCAAGAACAAATATTTTAACACTAATTTTATTTTTTACGACATATTAAGAAATACGTAACCGAATATTTTAGTCACTTTTACTACCAATTGGGAAGCACTTTTCTTCAACAGTAACCATAGAATATTCTGATTAGAGCAATGAAACCAACTGTTCCTAACATTTTTGACTTTTAATGCCGCCATGACTAGATTTTTTTAACTGTTCCCTAAAATTAACTTTTATGTAATTTACATGTGTAACTATTCTGAATATCCATATTAAATAAAAGAAAATACTCAGACACCGTCCACTTCTTTTATGATTTCTTTTCACGTCTACTTCATAATAAGCAGAATTGCCGCTACTATGCAGCTGTCTTTTAAGAGGGTCATAAATCTGACAACTCCCTTATTTATTAATATAGAAGGTTAGGGGGTCGAAACCCAAAAATTAAGAAGGCCTGATTCAGGTATTTTTCACTAGTAATGAAGATATTAGTTTAGCACTGATAGAAGCGATAATGGAGGTAATCCTACAGGGCACTTAATCAGATAAATGTTTGGATTGTTATGAATTACAAAAGATACCGATCGCTACTAGCACGAAATCGTGGGGGTGGCAGCGACTTAGGCTTGGTAATTAGCCCTTAATCAGCCTCTTCATCTCACAGTCTTGCTTTCCCGTGTTAGAGAAAGTATAAGGGGTAACGTTCTAAGATGTAACCTCATTGCCGTCCAACCAGATTCACCTGACAGATGGCCACAGTCATTATCATGGTCTTCTATGGGCACAAAACCAACGGCAGGATGTCATCTCTTGCGTTACGAACACTTCTCCAGTTACCCAATTATATGAAGTTCGGATCCCAGGTAACCTTACCTCCGTTTTCTTCACCCGAGGCGAGGAAAAATGGGATGAGGATGGCCCATTCACAAGTCATTTTGGAATGATAATAGCAATAAATATATCACAATAAATAAAATTCTGACAGTCGTTTACAGTGGGCAATCTTTAGGTAAAGTTTGCTTGATTAAGGGAGTTGAGTCAATTCTTTCCCTCACACAGGTAGACTTTGGAATGTCTGTAATTTCTCGACCTATGGATATTTTCTACAGTGATATTAAACCATTAATATAATTTCAATTCATATACGTATTATAAAAAGAAATATGGCCAACGACTGATAACAATTACCAAGAACAATCAACTGTCGAAAAACTCCTTTGAGAAAAATCCTCTTTGCTGGCAAGAATATTCCTCTATATTAGCAAACCAGCTATTCTTTTTTAAAGTTTACCTATTAGAAGGAAACAAAAAATCAACCAAACTATGGAACAGTCTTAGAAATTCAGTCATTATTCCGGAAAACTTACGTTAACCATTGTTAATTTTCCAATTTTTTCCCCTTTGTCTTAATACTTGAATTGATTTCAATTTATAACAGTGGTGCAATGGACACCAACTGGGGTCTATGTTCCACCGTTATGCTCCACTTGCATTGTATACGAGGGCTCTTTTCAGGATGGTCACCCTTTCCTTTGATGGTAGCAATCTGCACCTCATTTTTATGATTGGGCAACTTGGTATCGCCTGAAGGTATGGTCTCAATTTTTTCTTTGAGTTATGTTGCTCACAACACAACAGGCATCATTCCCATTTCTTTCCGTTACCATTTATTTTTCAGGTCATTCTTTGGTTTTCGGTATTTTGTTATCTTCTCCCCCTCAGCTATACTGAGGACAAAATAACAGGGTACCGTCACATCTACAGTATATCTTTGCTGTTTATACTTTTTGCTTATTCCAGATCAACATATCAGGTTTAATAGCACCTCCTATTCGGTGTTGACGTGAGCGTCAAATTTCACAAGACTTGAAATTAACGGAAAAAATCCAAAATAAATTCGCATTCTATTTAAATGCCATGCACAAAAGAATAAAGCTAATTACATTTAAATCCAATTTTACTTGTCAATATGATTTCTACATGCAGAAAACAATTTTTATCGAATTCACTAAATGTTAGCGAAAACATCGCATAATATCAAATACATTTGAAAAAACAAGGAATGAAATATAAGAATAACGTCACGCAACACGCAATAAATGTGCGATTTAAATGTTTCATTTACAAAAGAATCTTTTTAGAGTTACTTTAGGGAAAATAAAAGATTGCCATATACGATGTCTGTTTTGCTGAATTGTTTAAAAATGTTATGGTCATATACTCATATGCAGTAGTGTGCAAAGCCATTTAATGTAAAAAAAAAAAAAAAAAAAAAAAAAAAAAAGTAATGGAACGTGGAACGTGTTCTATTTTCCATACTTTTGTGTACCGTATTTACATGAAAAAAATAAACAAATTCCTTGCTACATTTACTATTTTCCGGTTCATCTTTCGGGCACACGATAAGTGATGGAGGGGGAGGGGTGGCAGCTGGACCTGTCAAGTTATTTTTATCTTATTTTACCTTGCCAAACTTTATAGATCTATAAAAGAAAGCTCTCACCACCCGAAGTCACCTAATGTAAAATTTGTCCGCCAACCTTCATTTTAAATATACATATATATATATATATATATATATATATATATATATATATATATATATATATATATATATATATGTATATATATATATATATATATATATATATATATATATATATATATATATATATATGTTTGTTTGTGTATCTATATATATGATATATATATATACTTTATGTATGTATGTAT
>NC_090751.1:54784231-54786731 GCF_036898095.1 Palaemon carinicauda
ATTATAAAATGTAAAAAAAATTAAAATCCAAGAAGAAAGTAAAATTTTATTCAAATACAATAAACAAAGTAATTTAAAAACTAGTATTTCAAGCCACTTATTAACTGGCAATACATAATTTGTACATTGACATCACAACCTATACGACTCGTACATGTCTGCGAAAATTAGCATGATTTAAATCTTGAAGCACAAACTTGACAATAATAAATGAAGGCATTAAAGTCATTCATTTTCAGTTAATGTCTAATTGCCGTTAACTTTGTTAATGTTTTGTTGAAGACTTTTCCTGAATTGCGAATAATTCAAACTATTTAAAATCCCAAGACCTTTTGTAATTTGCATTCCGCGTTTACGATGTTTATGCTAATTTCTTATTATTATAGACATCTTTGTTTTAACTTCCTCTTTCTTGTGTACTGAGTGAAACGTGACACTTTTGCTAAGCATATGATGATATATATGAACTGTATAGTTCATGGGGATGTCATATACGAACTGTGTAGTCATTGTATATAAAACATATTATCACTTAAAAAGTACGAAGAATATTGCATAATTTGTTACTCTGTTTAAGGCATATGAACAAAATATGTTTTCCCCCAAGCAAAATCTCTGACTATTATCTTCGATTTGATTTCCGCTAACCATAAAATCACCAGGGTAAGGACAGAACCGGAGTCACAGGGGCAAGTAAATACCATCATTAATCAAAGAATCCATTGCTTGAACTGGCTGTCTGGCTGATGCGTTATGGTTGGAGTGTTCGTTACGGTTGCATTAGCTGGCCTTAGTTTCCAATCATCCTTGGGCTCCATTTCATGATAAAGACCATTAACGAACAGAAAGAGTAAGAATTTTAAACTATTACCATTACACGCATCTTATTATAATAAAATGAACAATTTAAGGCAAGAAGTGTTTCTTTTCTATGGCATTTACTGTACTTTACAACTCCCAAAGCTTTTATAAAACACATACAACGAAAGTATACCTTTTCATAAGTGATAGTATCTCAGAAAGGGCAAGTTTATTGATTTGATAACAACAACAACAACAACAACAATAATAATAATAATAATAATAATAATAATAATAATAATAATAATAATAGTAATAATAATAACAACAACAACTTTCAACAACATTATTATCATCATTTTCCTTAAATAGGACGAAGAAATTAACTTTTTAATAATAATTGAACGAAAATAAATTTTTGTATTAACGAACAATCAAAACTCCTTATCGGTTGGGAAAATCAATTTACATGAAACCTAACATTCCTCTAGGGACGGCGATCTCTTCAAGCACGTTGCTGAACCATGAAGTACAAAAATGAAGGCAAGCATTCTTGATACAGAACTAAATAGATACCAAATTCCAAGTAATTCTTATGGGAGTTTCATCTTTACGGTCAATAGAAAAGAAAAAAAAAAGGTTTGTTGTCGGCCAGACCATTAAATGCGGCCAGGAATTTTTAATTCTGTGGCTACTGGTGGCTATTATCATAAATACAACATTCGAGATTTTGCTGTCGAAACAGGGGTGATGGATTGGGCCCAGGCCGGGCTCAGCATTAACAATTCAAGGGCTTTTAGAATGTGATTACCCATTTCCAAGCCGCTTTCCTTTGATTTCCCCCCAAAAGGGAAATGCCCCGGTGCTTTAGCTATAAACCTATATCTGTCCACCTGTTTGTCTACACCCATTCTTTATATGAACTATAATGGCCATGGGAAATAAACATGTGGTACTTCTTTCTAATATTTTCCTAGAATTTTCATTGCAATAAAACTTTAATGTTCGCCCAAGTTGTTTACAAATACAAAATTCAGATAGAATGTTATCGTACTTTCACTTCAAGTGTTAGACCAATGAACCATTTCTCTTTCTTCTCCAAAGCTCTAAACTGTTTCCGACTCCCATTTTCATAAGCTTGTTTGTATCACCGAGGGTGACGTAGATCAGTATAAAAGGGATCAAGCTCCCATTCCAATCGAGGGTAAAAAGAATCTGATACGCTTTCTCGGTACGTCCCCATCACCAACACCTTTGTCTAGGCTCGAAAGGGCAGACATAAAGGGATATTTTGGGTTAGGTGGCCAAAATAGACTTGTAGAAATATGGCGAGACAATACCCAATGGGTTTCTAAGGGGCTTGGAGGCCAAGATTTAAGGGGATTAAACGCTATTTTAATCCCTCTCAATGGTTCTCGAGTAGACTTCCCCAGAAGAAAAATAAACAAACTGAGGTATTCACGCCCTTACGAAAAGGGTAAACAGGGTCGCCTTTCAAGTATCCAAGTCCAAAAATTAGAAAGTTCGGGTCCAGTTGTCTTTCATGTTAAAAGTACTTTCAGGAGGCAGTAATATATGACCCATAAATCTGCTGATCTGTTTACGTGCCAAATCGAATAAGAGGATTCCGTGGGCTTTAGGGGACTATTTTATAATCGTTTACCGCCAAAGCAGCAACGGTAATTTACGTTCCCCAAAG
>NC_090751.1:54791731-54796731 GCF_036898095.1 Palaemon carinicauda
ACATTCATTTGCAGCACGCTAAATATCTTTAAAATTTTCCTCGATGTTTTTAAGTACGTTACATTTACTCTACAGCTCAGTAACAGGGTCTTGTGCTCTTCCTGATATGATTCGTAAGATGTCTACATCTTTCAATTTAGAAAAGATGCTGAGCCCAAAGACAGGGGTCCATAACTCCAGTCTTCGCATAAATGGGAAAATTAAATAGAAGATGGAAATAGAATTAATTCTTAAACATTTGAAATATGCTACGGACTATGATTTTAATCAGTGACAAAATAGTGATGTTTTAATTGAATGTCTGAGCGAACAATGCATAAGGGAAAAAATTAATAAATATTTATCATAATATACAACCAAATATACTACTAGGGAAACAATACCAAAATCTGAAAAATAGGCTAATGGATGCGCAAGCACATGTAGTGATCTGTAAAGAAGGTAAGCTGTACTTTTCAAGAATTCATATGAACCGTCTCTAAATTTCAACCCACCCCCCAAAACAACATAAAAAACCGAAATACCCTTCCCCCTTCCTCATCTCTTGATCCCTGTAATTCCTCGAATGAGAACAACAATTATTTTCATGTCATTAGGTCATAAATCATACGACGAGGGCTGTCGTGGTGGAGGTCAGACTTTCTCAGGTGAAGTCAACTTGCTCAGGTATCGTGAGTGAGTCTTAGAGGACTCGCTAAAATGTAATTGGACAATGAAGTGTAGGAAAAAAGTTAAAAAGGAAACAGAAAAGCACTGGATGAGCCTGGAGGAAGAACTAAGAGATATTAATAATTGACTCCTTTGTCCAGCTTTCACATCTCGTGGGAAACACATGATTGCAAATGGCAGAGAGGCATTAAACATATAACAATGCAGAAAAAAAAAATGAAAGAAGGATACGAGTTTTAACTTGGAAAAGGGTCAACTTTCCACCTTTCTCTCTTCGTTGTTGTGAAACTAAAGCTTAAGAAAAAAACAGGTAACGGAAAGTTGAGGACATGGAGAAAATATTAACCTCAACTAGTAATATACAGTATATACACTTGGGAAATTTTTAAAAAATACTAAGGGCAATAATATGAGAATAGACTAACATTAAACGAGTGAAATATCTATATCAAAATATCAAATATGAAAAGAATGTACTTTATGCATTATCTTTTATAAAGATGACATATAACAGCTGAGTGTAGAACGATTTAGCACATAGATGACCGCAATCTACCTAATGAATGGAAAAATATCTAACCGTTAATGAAGAGAAAATTCGTAATTAGAATGTACTTCAAAACTAATGCAAACACAAGCATAACAGACTGACTGTAAATATCTTAATCGACAATATAGGCTTAAATACTTTCCAGAACTGTAAAATACCACAATTATTTATCGGCATTAACCACATAAATTCATCCATTGTGTAATGACTATGAACAAATTATTAGTGCCTAGTACAGTGCAACAGTCATTCTTAAGTCAGTCATGAAAAAATATCGATGAGAACAATAAGGAGTGATTAAGGTAACTTACATGTGTTCACCTTTTTAAGGTAGGTGTATTCTATAGACATTGGGTTATAATATTACATTAACAACTGCCGATAACAAAATAATTAAACAGCATTACAAGAGAATGTAACTTACCATAAATAGTAAAATTACAATAAGATAAAAATAGATAATTATAACAAGACACGAATATAATGTGGTCTATGCTAATGAAATATAGTGACTAACCTTGACAGGACACAATGAATTAAATGCAGATCAGTACAAATACATTTAGGAGACAACAATTAATTACGAGAGACATTTGGACTAAACTAACCTAAAATAGCAACAGGCGGCAGTCCTTATGTAAATTTATTCATAAAGAATTGAATGGAGTTACATGACATCAATTAGGCGATGGAACTTAAAAATTAAGATAAAAGACAATTTCTGTAGAATTAACTGAAGGTAGGAGTACTGCTTAGCATTTAAGTTGTTTTGGTGACAGGTGTGATATAAACCATAGACTGATACCATGAAGGAAATTAAATATATATTCCTGATAACAATGGAAGGAAAATATGTAGCCAGACGAAATTCTACAATAACTCAACCAATAAAGCAATATCAAATTTTAAGTCAAGAGGAAACTAATATCCAAACTCCAGCAACCATATTCAATATACTGCTGTGGCGTAATAGAGTCGAACTACTTAGACAAATTCAATAAATTTCAAATTCTAATCTGGTTAATATGATGAAAAGGTTAGGCAAGATAATTAAAGATTTATGCCTTTATCTAATGGAACAAGAAATTTTCAATTATCTCATAAGACTCATAGAAATAGATATAATCTAAGTAAAACAAGAGAAACAAATTGATATTTCAACTAGAAGCTCGTGAAATTGAAAACTTGAAAGTTTTAAAAATTATGACATGAAATTAAGTCAATCATCACAATTAATATTAAAAAGATGATGAAATAAAGACCACGATTTTATCCCGAGGATAAAAAATTATACTATTACTACAGATAATGATACATTAAAAGTTGAATGATGCCATACAATGAAATAATTTTCCTAATTGATAGGAACCAGACAACATATATCACAGATGGAATTTTTCATATTTACTCTATATCGTTGGAGATTTGAAATTATCTGGATAAGGTAAAATCAGTTAGAAAAATAGACTATATTACCGTTTATACACAAACATTACAACTATCTTGAAGAATAAATGCACTGGCAGTAACTTTGGTTATAGACACCCAATGTACTTCAGTGAAATATCACCGAGAAAATAATATAAACTAATGAATGAAAGGGCAATAATTGATGAAATCATGCAAGGGAATGAATAGAATTCTTTCATGTTATGAATTGCACCTGCAAACACTAATGCACTATAAATACAACACCTGACGTGTGCAAATTCTTCTTTAGTGATGTTAGTTATTAAAATACGCATTTAATGAGGGAAATAGGAAAAATCAAAGCAAGCAGTAAGGGTAGTTCACAGTCGTTTTGGAATCGATTTTTCATCTGCACATGAAGTTTCCTTAAAATGTGCTATCTTCGTTCCGGGTGAAGGAACGGACTAAGTGGGAATAAAATAAAATTAATAAGACATTTTAGCATTGCCATGCGTTATTAGTATTAATCCTTCTTTAATCAAAATGTAGGAATGAATAAAAATAATCAATATCTGATACACTGAAGACAACAGATCCATTTTATTTTGCTCAGAGGAAAGAGTGAAATTGGTCACGTTTTTACCGCAGCATCTTTTGTGATGATGGTATCGCAGCATCATCGCCTGAGTGATTTGATAATGTATTACCCAAAAGCCCCACTTTTGAGTGAGGCCGAGCTTCATGCATCAAGGGAAGCCATTGGGGTGCATACTATAATACTCTGAAGGCTGCACAACCCTGGCCTAGGGCATCAGGGCATTCCCTCAACTTTCACGAGCGAGAGACTTCGATCAAGTATTTGGAGCCTTATTGACGGCCGTTCTGCAAATGATGGATAACTACCCAAAAGATCGGTAATTATTAATCACTCAGAATTACTCGTTGCAGCCTCGGGGCGGCGACCATGACAAATTTGGGTTGGGGCCTCTTCGCTTCGCTCGTTCTCAACCTTCAACCCGACCCACTCGTGTTTTCTTTTTAAGTTAAGGTAGATTTTTCTCTGGCCGTCGATAAATATATAAAATTTCTTACATCCGCAACAATAGGTGATTAAAAAGCCAAGAGAAACGAGCTACTATTAGACAATTATCTAAAAATCTAGAGGTGTTGTCTAGAAGCGAGACTTAACAGCTCAGAGGCTCATAAATTAGAAGGATAGTACTCCTCCACGTCGACGTACCACACCTCTCCGGCCCCCTCCCCCTTTGCAAAAGATATTTTCAGAGCTTATTGAAAAAACGGAATCGTTAATGAAAGGAGATGGCAGGAGACGTGGTGGGAGAAGGAAGTGGAGTGTGGGGTTAAGACTTAACCTTCTAGTTTATGATTTGAAATGGTCTTAAATGATCAATGGGGGTTGACTCATGACTTGTTAGGGACGTTGAATAATGCAAGCTGATTACAGGCCTCGACATAAATGATTAGGTCTCCTAATTGTAGGATAGGTGGGGGTAAATCCACACGGGGTGGCTAAGAAATTGATTTGAATTGGTCACGGTAGAGGGATGGGATCGTGGTTCGGAAATTTATATTTTTCAGCCGTCAGGAGGAAAGTGTGTATGCCTTTTAAGGGGTCATCAAGTATTCCTGCCGTGAAAAATTCATCTTACTGACTCTCCATAATGAAAATAAAATGGTCACTGTCAATTTCTCAAGTAGAAATCGATTGTTTGACAGAAATTCCAAAACACCACGGAATGACTGGAATCACTAAAAATGTGTTGTTCGAGTGGATTTTGAATGTCACCATAATTCAAAATTCCTTTGAAAGCAGAAAACTACTACTACTACTACTACTACTACTACCACTACTACTACTACTCATAATAGTTGAAACAAATATTTTGTAACACCGGTTTACTTAAGTCTTTCACCTGAAAAAAGATGCATGTTAAATAGTCAAACCTTATTCATGTACAAGAAAAAAGTATTTGATAATAAAATATACACCTAATAGTGAGGATAACTTCTTATGACCTCCATCAGCATTAATAATACAATTTTTATCTCCTTTCTCCTTCCATCTAATCATTTAACAATAATCACCTTATTTACATACAATTATCTCCGAATATTTATAAGAACATAGAATTTGTTATAAAGTACCTAACTATAAGTCAGGATATTAAGTTATATGCGCTAAACCATAGCAAACTCTCATTCAAAATTCTCTATGAAAAATAATCATTGCAATTATAGCAATGCAAATTTAGAAATACATCAGTGAAATCGACCATCCAAAACACCAGCTGGCCTAGAATATACAATGCCGAGGACATTTTGTTCCGAATCCTATTAGGGCAACTTGCTA
>NC_090751.1:54801731-54819231 GCF_036898095.1 Palaemon carinicauda
CATAAGGAAATTGAAGAGTCGTATTGTGTGACGCAGAACATAGAGCAAAATCCTAGGTACTAATTTATGAATATTTTAGAGAGAGAGAGAGAGAGAGAGAGAGAGAGAGAGAGAGAGAGAGAGAGAAAGCATTCTTAGTGCTATTAAATCTTAACAAGAAAAATGTCCATTGTGCGCACCATGAATTTTCAAAAACGTGACTGTCTCCAAATGAGAGGGGCAAATCACAGAAATAACACAACATGACGTACCTTCAAAAGAAATTTCTTATATTCGCAAAGAATTTGGCTCCAACTTTTAGATGAAGTAAGATCATGCTCGTCACAAATCTCTCCCAAGGAGAACAATAACGAGTCATGGGACAAAAAGGCTTATCTTTTTTTTTTAGCATGGACAAATAAATTTACTTATCTTGCGATGTTTTTCGATAATTTTGAAACTTTAAAATAAAAACCTGCTCTAAAGAGCATCGTAAATATGTATAGTACGTATAGAATTGAAGGATTTAATATCAAAGTCCAAAATTTAGATAATGAGGATTGCACTCGCGTCATTTCAAGACTTATTTCATGTTCTTACCTCAATTACCAATGCGAAAATTATTCTTTTTTTTCTAGTGAGTAAACTGATTGAACAAGATACGTAACAAAAATATAGCAGTGGTGTTTAGGCACACTTTCTGTTTCTGTTTCTGTTTCCAAAAGAATAAAAAATGTAACATTGGGGACGATAACAATGATGATTATGATAACAGATGATACCCTGAATATTTACGAAATCATCAAAGTTTCATAAATTACTGTATCCATTGCACGGTAAGAAAGATATATAGGGACAGAAAAATATCAAGAAAAATAGATTTCAAAACTTTATCAAAACCAATGTACATAATGTTGATATATACTAATGTGAAAACTTATAATATTTTTTCATACAATTGGTAAATAAAAAATAAAATCGTACTCTTTGAGACCATGATGAAACTTCGAAAACTGTCTGACCCCATTTCATAAAACTTTTTGTTTTTCAGCGCAAAGGAAAACCCGCACAGATATGAAACCATAGAATCTGAAAATCATGTGTAGGGCTGGTGGTGTTGTGGGAGCGCAGGTGGCGGAAAATAATTGATTTCAACTGTTAGGTTATTTTACAGCACCAATAACATGACATTCAAATCCTGAAAAAAATACTTAAAAGTATTATTATTATTATTATCATTATTTTTATTAGCCAAGCTACAACCTTAGATGGAAAAGCAAGATGCTATAAGCCCAAGGGCTCCAATAAGGAAAAATAGCTCAGTGAGGAAAGGAAATAAAGAAAAAAATAAATGATGAGAATAAATTAACAATAAATCATTCTAAAAACAGTAACAACGTCAACACAAATATGTCCTATATAAACTATTAACAGCGTCAAAAACAGATAAGTCATATATAAACTATAAAAAGATTCATGTCAGCTTGGTCAAGTTGCCAGATGATGAAATTTACGTATATTTTACATAATAAATGGTCTTTGATAATCTCAGTCAGGGGTCATATCCACTGCAGTATGACCAAGATCTGACGACAAACGCTGAGCAGAAAAAAAAAATGCTTACAATAACGAAAACATTGACAATATGAAATATCGTGGAGGTTAACCAGCATCACATATAATAAACCTTCATAAACAGAAGATACACATTAATGCCATAGTATATATTTAGAACGTCAGATGGAAAGATGAATGCAAGCATCATATGCCTGAGAGAGAGAGAGAGAGAGAGAGAGAGAGAGAGAGAGAGAGAGAGATAAAAAAGCAAGCAACAAATAAATACATCTAAACAAATAGATTAGGTTAATGTATTAGATGCTGAAAACACACACACACAGAGAGAGAGAGAGAGAGAGAGAGAGAGAGAGAGAGAGAGAGAGAGAGTTAAATAAATAAAGTGTAGGAGAACTTACCTTGAAGCATAAAAACAATGAATATCTTACATGAGAGAAGTGTAACATCATTAGGAATAAAACTAGACAAAATGAGTCAATGGAGATCAACATCAGGAATGCCGTTTATTGATTGCTCTCATCAACGACAAATCTGACAATAAAATATTCACCGATAAACGGCTTTCATCTTCGGAGTCCTTAAGGGCAATAAAAATACCGTTAAGACAAGAGATTGCGAATGACATCACACGACAAATATTCCTTACCAGTGCTTATACACACGCACAAATATATACACTATATTGAATATAAACATACATATATATATATATATATATATATACATACATATATATATATATATATATATATATATTCAAATATGCCATATATTTTTGATACATTAATGTCTGGATTCTCTTAATGACCTCAGGATCTGAGCCCCAGGCGAAATCACACGACGACAAAAGCTTGTGACCGGCCGGGAATCGAACCCTGGTCCGGCAAACTTGTAGAGACAGTGACTAACACTTGGCCACGAAGAAAGATAAAAGTCAATGACAATTCTGCTGTACTTTTACCAGTCACATTCAGGTGTTTTGTACTTAGAATTGAAATTAACCCATCTTCACCATCGTAGCTAATAGGTAGTTTGTTACTTGGCATTCGATTAATGATAAATTTTTGCATATTTAAACGCGTTTTTCATATTCAAATAAGCCATGCATTTTTTATACATTAATGTCTGGATTCCCTTAACGACCTCAGGATCAGAGCCCCAGGCGAAATCACACAAAGACAAGAGCTTGTAACCGGCCGGGAATCGAACCCTGGTCCGGCAAACTTGTAGAGACAGTGACTACCACTTGGCCACGAAGAAGGATAACAGTCAATGATAATTCTGCTGTACTTATACCTGTCGAATTCAGGTGTTTTGTACTTAGAATTGAAATTAACCCATCTTCACCACCGTAGCTTGATAGTTTGTTACTTGGCATTCGATTAATGATAAATTGAATATGAAAAAAACGTCTAAATGTGCAAAAACTGTTTAACACTTCCTGTTACTATACTGGACAATAAAATTAATTGCTTTCCTTTTAAAAATATTATTGAATATGAAATAAAATATATAACGGTCCATAGCCTTACTGAAAACTAGTATATAAATTTCTTCAATCATAATAATCGCAAACAATAATAAAGGTAAAATACATTTGTATTCATGCAAACAATAAAAAAAAATGTATACGTATTTTCAAGGAGAAATTTATGTTCACATTATCACCATCAACTATTATTGTCCTCCTATGTCTATTTTTATAACTAACTTTCATAAGAATTATAATAAAAATAAATATTGTAGATTCACATGAATTACAAAATAATTCGACAATCATTGATTATGTTAAGAATAAAGAAGAAACTATGGCGCTAATTACTTTATACCTCTCAGAAGTAATGATAAATTCCTTGAAAAAAAAAAAAACAGTAAAGTTGAACGACTCGTGTGAAGATTTCTAAGAAAATGAACATTCTTTGGACAAACACGTTACCGAATCAAAATATCTTTATTCGTCGAAAAACTAATATAAAGAATAATGATAGGAATGATAAAAAATGCTAATACACGTAAAGCAAGTGGATTCTAAACTTTTTGTCTTTTTTTTCACATAAGAGTGGTAACAGTAAGTGCATAGCACAATACAGGTTGAAAACACAGACAAGTGCTCTCTCTCTCTCTCTCTCTCTCTCTCTCTCTCTCTCTCTCTCTTAATCTATATTTTAGCGATGAAAGGAGGAAAAAACAGAAATATGATTGCCTATTCCTAAGATTACATCTAAAAATATTCTTCCACATCACGTTTACCCTTTTATAATATACTTCGTCAATTGTTCTTTTATTTTTTGTTCGCATAAAAAGGAGAGAGAGAGAGAGAGAGAGAGAGAGAGAGAGAGAGAGAGAGACGGCGGCGATCTGGTCTTAGCAGCAACAGCAACAAGAACAGCAACGACCCCTCCCATCACATAGCTAATTACGGGTTACGGGACAGCATCGTGGGACCCAACAACGGGCCAACGTGCATTTTGCACAACCCGTAAATATAGTCAATGCCATGGGCAACGGATCCTTGCTTTAATCATTTCATAGAATAAATTCTTATAGTTGTGAGACAAGTCAGACGAGAAATTCGAGAGGTCATGTGTTAGATTCCCTCGAATTAAAGACGGAGAGGAGGTGGATATATGCATAATGAATTTCAGTAAGAAAAGTTAAGTCATCAATTTATCTAAGGGTCTATATAACAACAAAGAAGCGTACACCGTGTCATCGCTTGTATGGAGCCATCATCATTATCGCTATCATCGCCATTATCGAAAAAAAGGAAGCGATCTTGGCTATTCATCTGGAGGGGGAAGGAGCCACCTAATCTAAAGCGATGGCGCCTCTAGATAACCCCATAGAGAAAAAGATCAATGCGCTTGTTATGTCCATCACAGTCTGTTGATGGGTAGTGGAGGTAATATAGGGGGTTGCTGGACGCATCATAAGGAAGAGATCACAGAACTACAATTCACGAAGTTGGCATAAATCCAGTTTACGAAAGAGAGAGAGAGAGAGAGAGGTAGGGTTTAAGTGCTCTTTTATATCCAGGTCGCACAGGGTCAAATAGTTATCTTTTTGTTGTCAAGACTGGTAAGGTTAACTTGTGTCTTACATACTAGGAACACATTGCATACTACTCTAGTATCTAAAGGTAAAAGGTGCTATTTAGCTGAGAGAGAGAGAGAGAGAGAGAGAGAGAGAGAGAGAGAGAGAGAGAGAGAGAGATCAAATTGAGATAATGATGTTGAAAGGCCACTCTTGCATTTATAAAAATGGCTTACTAATTTTCTATAATGTACGTTAACATTAGATATCTTACGTATCGTAAGCATATTGATAATGATTTAGCATGCCAAATAAATCAATAAAGATGAAGAAGTTGTTATAGTCGAATCATTAGTCACAAAATAATAAGCTACAATTACAAGGCCACATTAATCTCTCTCTCTCTCTCTCTCTCTCTCTCTCTCTCTCTGTGTGTGTGTGTGTGTGTGTGTGTGTGATAATTGGCCTCTCACAATATTTCTGGTTCCAATAGACTTCGCATTACGCAACATACTGGGATTAAGAAAAAATCCGGAAGCATGAGAAAAAACTTAGCAGAACGATTAAGTTTGAAGGCATGACACAAATGAGAATTGATCTTGAAGGTTGACACATTAAAAAACCACTAAATATAGGAACAGATCTCCAATCTATAGATCATCAGTTGCTCAAACCTAAATTCATGTAATACATAAAAAATTACGTTGTTAATACCAAATTCAATAAAATTAGGAAGAAATTATCATTCTTCAGGATATATATATATATATATATATATATACATATACAAATACACACACACACACACACACACATACATATATATATATATATATATACACCTTATAATAAGTGTCTAAGATTTTTTATATTTCTAAGTGGTTGAATATTACGGATGGGGAAAGTTTATCAAAACCTGATAGAGTAGAAATGAACAATTCCAAAATTCAATGGATTAGTAATTCATTGCATAAAAACTCAAAATCAATTAGAATAATAAAAGTTCAAAATAAATTACTGGTTTTCTTTCACTTTGGTCATCTAGCCACCCACGAAATGCTAAACATCCTACTATAGTGGAACCAAATAAACCAACACACGGATGAGATTTCACGCTGGCTAATTTGTCCACCATTAAATGACGCATGTTATAAACACTTCGGAAATGACTTCATGCGATTTAGTTACCACATTGCTGGGTTACCCGTTAAGAGTTTTTCTTCTCCCCAAATTTCGATCTCACGTCAGTGTTCTTTTATTATACTGGCTGGTAAAAACCTGACGCCAGTTTCAAGACAGGACTACAAAAGGATTGAAAAGTTTATTAAAAAGAACTGACAAGGGACTACCCAGACGGACGTTATCTTAATAACTACTGAGTCATAGTAAAGTCTTCATTACAGTAACGGTAATTTTACACGGAAAATGCAGTCAAGTCAAGGCCAAACCTTTGATGTCTAGAGAGAGAGAGAGAGAGAGAGAGAGAGAGAGAGAGAGAGAGAGAGAGAGGAGGGCTGAATTACTCTTTTTATAGGAGAGCCTCAAGAGTACTCATCATTTTATGTCTACAAAATGTTCTACCTTTAAACGTCCACCTAGACATTTGTAAGCTTATGGTTGGTGAAGATTTTACACAATACTGAAATTTTCTCTGATTTCAAAATGCTGTTTACGGCACTCGCTGATAAAGAGTGGAGAAACACGGAAAATCAATCTATTACAAGAGGGCATGAATCGTATCAGCATTCTTGATGTGGCACTCCTGTTGGTACAAAACCCTTGTTTTGAAATTCACTGCCAAACATTCAGGAGTAAAAAAAAAAGAAACCAGAAATATCCACAGAAACAAATTATATTAACGTATTCGCAAAAGAAATGCATTTAGACAATACAGAGTAAAATGTCAGGACTGGCTAAATAGAGTATTCGTATTCATAAAATTGCCATCTATCTGATTTGTAGTCTTTTTGAAGAAAACTTTCAATTAGCTAATAAAATGCAGATTTACTTTACGAATCAATGGGCTACCTGGAAATTGTAAAAAAAAAAAAAAAATATAGGTAGATAGCATACAAAAACATAATATAAATGAATTAAAGGCTTCATCAGTGAGAAATCAATCATGAAATATCTAACGTGGAAAAATCTACGGGTTCTTTCCCATAAACCTGGAGAATCAGCAAACAATTGTGAGTAATAGCCTACGGAACAATAAAATGGGTGAAGGATTCCAGAAATTTTAATAGAAAAACTCTGCCATATATCTCTTGTCTGTGCATACACAGCCAACCATTGCATTTATTTTTTAATAGAAGGAACATGTGAATATCAAAACAATTATGAAAAAAAAAAAAAAAAAAAAAAAAACACTCGAGTGCAGACCTCCACAATAGCTGCTTATTTCCTGACTTTTTGGACTGATTTTGGACGTTTTACTCGTCCAAGATCTTGGCCATGTACCTTAAAAAATCTAATCATTTCCATCTCTTTACATAACAGTTTAAAATCCCTGCAAGTTTCATTAATTTATGATTAAAATTGTGGCCTTATGTTGATGACCGCAATTTGATCCTTTGCTTGACCTTCGACTCGACCTTGACCTTCGACTCGACCTTGACCTTCAACCTTAACATTTATTAATTGGCGTGGATTTTCACACACTCTAATATGAACCAAGTTTGAAGTCTCTGATTACGTGGACATTTTGCTTGACCGTGACCTTGACCTTTGATCTTGAATTTCCAAAATTAGATCATTTCCAGATTTTTACATAAGTTTATCCCAGCAAGTTTCATTGCTCTAAGATTACAATTGTGGCCAGGAAGCTGTTCACAAACAAACACACAAACAGGGGCGAAAATATAACCTCCTTCCAACTTCGTTGGCGGAGGTAAAAAGCAGCTGAAGCAAAAGCATGAATTCTTGATCTCCATCACAACGATTAACCTTCAAGTTTCCCTTTATTACTTAAACGTTACAGTTTTCTTTTATTGATCATACTCATATGTTCCTATACTCTGCATCTCTACCCCCATCATTATGAAGCCATGCCACCGAGCCTCTTTCATTCTCTCCTTCCTTCACCCCTTCTTCATCCTCCACCGCCTAAATCGCCATCCTAGGGGCTATCTGTTACCTTAGGAGGTGGCAAGGCATCGCGGGTAAGGGGGTGGGTCACCTCACGAACGACGCTATGGGGAGCCGATAATCATATTGGCGATTTTTATGGACGCTGACGTTAAGTTATGGGGTAAGTCGTCACTAATCGTTGGGGTAGGAGGATATGATGGGGGCGGATTCGTAAGAGGAAAGAGAGTAGAAGGTAGGGTGAGAAGGGAATGAGAAGGTGTGGGTGGAAGAGGTCGGATGTGAATAAAACAAAAATCAAGAAAAGGATTATTGCCATGCGAGTGTAAAAAAGTGTCTGGGGATAGGAAAATAAATATAAAAAACCAGGTAGTTTTCTGTACGGTCGACAAAAATCTTATTGAAACATTTTAGTCACAAGGCGACTGATTTGCCTTGTTATGTTTGCAAGATTTCACTCACTACCAACGTTAAAAGTTACAACTGAGATTATCAATAATTAAACGATAAATTAAAATATACTATAAAAAAGGAGATGTATTGTGCATTAAGAAATACGGACGTAGAGATAATATAAAAATATTAAAATTCAAAAGAGGAATATCAAAACCTCAAGATGTGAAATAATTTTTTGAAGTTGGAAGCCTTTCCAAAAAGTACTATCTATACTATTATTTTTTTTCCGTAACAGGGCTAGCTCTTAGAAGATACAAAACAAAAAATAATTAAAACATTCGTACTTTAACTGATAAATCGTGGATGAACTCCGGGGTAAAAAAAAATTCTACACTGGCCGTTTCAGACACCCACAAACGAAGTTCATCAGTAGCTCATGATTTTGATATTGGCGTGGAATAACGAAAATACTTCTTGGGTAACGTGTAAATCATACTATAGCGTTGAAAGCGTTATGATGGGAAAGGAGAGAGTTTAGCTTGGGGAAGTCTAAATCCTCAGCTCTAATCTAATTTCTTCACTGATTGTAGTCACTACCGGAACGAACAAATCCTAATGAATCTCATGAAAATCCATGGATAACCAGAAAACCTTCTGAAGGAGTACCAGAAACACGAACAAATACAACCGTACCAAAGATGAAATACAAATTTGACTTGGCTAAATGAGTATGAGAGTTTTTAAACTATACGTTATCGCGTGATTGTACATAATTATCAATACGAAGGAAGTTCCCAAGGAAAAGCTTTAAGATTTAAAAAAAAAACGATGACAACAAAACCCTATGTTGGCATGTCTTTCTCAGGAGTAAGGACTTGGATACTGAAATAGGATACCTATAGATTCAATGGATTTAAAATCAGTCTTTAAGGTGAATCGGGGATATGGATACGCTGAAAAATAAATAAGACACATAAAACGTAGGAAAACGGGAAAATAACAAGTCTTATTCATATTTATCGTATATAAACTGCCACACTTTCCATACACACACACAAACACACATCATCATCATCAGCCGTTGCTAGTCCATTGCAGAAAAAGGTCCTAAGCCATGTCCTACCATGTGCGTCTGTTTATGGTCTTTCTATGAGTCTATACCAGCAAATTTTCTTAGCTCGTCAATCTATCGTCTTTTCCTCCTTCCCCTGCTTCATTTGCAGTTTCTGAGGGCCATTCTGTTATTCTTTATGTCGATCTATGATCTGACATTCTCATTACATGTCCTGCTCATATCCATGATTTTATTTTTTTATTTTTTACATGTTAGAATATCCTTTGCATTAGTTTGCTCTCGTGTCCATGTTGGTCTTTTTTCTCCTCTTTTAGTGTTATTCCCATCATTATTCTTTCCATGGCTCTTCTGAATTGTAACTAGCCTTTGTTCTAAAGCTTTAGTAAGGCTCCAGGTTTCTTAAGCACAAGTTAATACTTTTAGGACCAACTGATTAAATACTTTTCTTTTAAGAAAGTGTCCTTTTACATTTCGTAATCACATTTTGTTAACTAAAAGCTCTCCATCTGATACTTATTCCTCTTTTAATTTCGATCTCATATCCCGGAAAAAAAAAAAACTACTGCCTACTGAGTACTTATATTTATTAACAATCTCTAGAAGTTCGCCCATTGCCCTTATTTGTAGTCTCTTTGCATTTTCATTGGACATTATCTTAGTTGTACTCACATTCATTTCAGTCCTACATTTCTGGTTTCTCTATTCACACACAGATTGTCCGGTATCTCCGGACGGGGGGCCTCTTTGCTCTATTCAATTCCTCTATCATCTTTTGCAATTCCTCCCTTGAGTCAGTAAATACAACTTTGTCATTTGTAAATTTCAAGTTGTTAAGGTATTCCCCATTAATATTAAATCTCACATTTTCCCAATCTAAATTCCTAAAAACTACTTTTACGCATGCAGTGAATATTTTAGGGGATGGGGTCTCCCTGTCTAACTCCTTTCTCAATCGGAGTTTTCTCACTATATTCACGTAGTTTTAGGATTGCTTTTCTTCCTGTATAGATATTTTAAAGTGTTCAAACATAAGATTCACGCATGCCTTGTCTTCGAAGGGCTTTCATTACAGCTAGAGTTTTGACAGACCAAAAGCTTTCTCATAGTCTATGAATGCTATACATAGCGGTATGCCATACTCTGTTGATTTTTCCATTACCTGGCCAATTACATGGATATGGTCAGCTGTTGAATACCCTGCCTGTTCTTTTGGTAGATTAAAGTCTAGCTGTCTTTCTATTCGACCAAGTATGACCTTTGTAAATATTCTATAAATTACAGAGTGTAACTTATTGGGCGGTAATTTTTTGTCTCCCTTTTTGTGAATTAATATAATGATAAAGTTTTTCCAAGCTGTAGGTATAGCCCATTCTTGTAGATGTTTTGTATAAGTTTAGCAAGTTTTATTACTAAGAAATCTCCATCTATTATTAATATGATTAAATGTTAGGCCATCTTCTGGTGCTTTGCCCCTTTTCAAGTCTTTAGACGTTTTCTTTAATTTTCCTACTGTTATTTTTTGTACCGGCTTAGGTGTTATATTATTGGTATTGGCAAAGTTATTTATCATATCACTATTGTATATTATTGTATAGAAATCCTTTGTAATTTTAAGTCTTGGGTTTTTAGTTTGTCTATTGTTTTCAATAGTTCTACGAACTTTTTCACCTATCTCTTGTGCTGATTCCAATACAAATTTTGTTAAATTACTGTTCTTCTTTATTTGCTTCTATTTTGCTAGGTAGCTGTGAGTACCTATTTTGTACTGCTAAACTTAACTCATCAGATTTTTCTCTTATTACAGGAATGTTTATTTTATTTCTTAATATTAGTTTTCCCTTTTATTCCTTATATCTACACAAATTTTACTTATCAGCATTCTATGGTCTCTTGTTTTCAACTTGAATAACACTGTTGCATCTTTAACTTGAGTGACGTTTTCATTGTAAACAAAATCCATTTCGTTTTTCGTTTCCCCATTTGGGCTTCTCCGTGTCCATATTATATGCTAATTTTCATATACAAAAAAAAAGATTTCATTATTTTAGTATTGTTTCTTTCAGCAAATTCTACAAACATGTATCCTCTGTCATTTCATGTGCCTACTTCAAAATGACCAACTACTGATTCTCCTCTCTTCTTTTGACCTACCTTAGCATTGTGATAACCCAAAACATATGTAAATTGATTCGTATGTTTTTTCAATGATATCTCCAGCTCTTCATAAAAAGATTCTATTTCTTCCTCTGTATGGGATGTTGTTGGTGCACACGTTTGAATGAACTTCAGTTTATCCTTCTCATTTCAAAATTAATCATGCTAATCTATCATTAATACTACAAAATTCTACTATATTACTTACAAGAATCTTATAAATAAGAAAACCCACTCCATTTTCTTTGTTCCATTCAGGTCCTCTGAAGCAAAATATATTGCACTCTTTTGACTCTTTATTATAAGATTCCCCACTTCTAATTTCACTCAATCCAATTACATCCCAATTTATTCATTTCATCTCTTCTGGTGACACAACAAGATTTTCCCTAGACAGGGTCCTGACAATGCATATTGCAAGGTTCAGTTTCCAAAGGTGGCCTGTTCTAGTCCAGAGATTTTTAGCAGCCTACACAGTGGGACAAATTTGCCTGCCACCTTGGGCATTTGTTCCACTGCCGCTGAGGACTGTGGGCCGAGAAGGGGTTATTTTATTCATGTCTGGGGTTTGACCAGTTGTAATCCTCAAGCTTTCCACTGAATTGGTGATGGTGGGAGACTTTGGTCAGATCGCTCACAGCAAACTAACATCGTATGGGTGGCCCTCACTAGTGCAGCTTTCCTGATCGTAATGATACGCAAATCCTTTCAGCATCTTAAGGTATCCCTATTCAGATGCGGACACAAAAGAATTAACGTTAAATACTACAGATCTCGTGAATTATCTTCAGCTCACAGTACGGTATTCTTAAAAGAATCAGTAAATGTACAAAACACACGATTCTGTGAAAGCAATCATAAAGTCAAATTATCACTCGAACTTCAAGAAATAACCCAACCCGGATACAATTTACATTTTATATTACAGAATACCTTACTAGCACCGCCTCATTTTATTTTTGTCAAGAAAAGATGAAGCACGAAGAGTTATTAATCTCCATATTTTATAAAAATTTTCTTATGATTTTTCTAAGCAGATATTTGACATCCTTGATATCTCCCCCAAAAAGATATATATGAAGACAAGAGTATAAAAAACACTACATAGTGACTGTTACTAAATTAATGACATATCATGAGGAGCCTTCGCCAAAGAGATCAAATACTTCTAAGAAACCAAAATATCTTTAGGTAAACTCTCAGATCTACACTACATGTGTAACCGGTCACAATAACGGCTATCAGTTAACTTGGTGCAACATGATTATTCATATACCTGGATTGCTAGTATATCGCCCAGTAGTTCGGAATTGTAAATTAAACTTAAATCACCAAGAACTAGTCTAACACCAATAAAAGTAATCCAGTAATACTTGGAAAAAAAAACATTCGCCTACAGTACTCGTTCCAAAGATTTCCTACAATTTTAAGAGTGTAATGTTTTAAGGAGTAAAACTTTGGTTTAGCGTATGACTTTCGAAGATAATGCCATTTCTTGTATCCAAGATTTGTGAAACGTAATGGAACTGGAATAAGAAAACGCCGAAGATAAGATGAAATAAAATAATGCACAAAGCCTAGTTAGACCTTATAAAAATATCTAATGATTATTCAAATTTTCCACCTTTCATTGTACTTATATCCAAATTACCAAATAATTCTAAGAACAACTACGTAAATAAACCCGTATCAAGATGACCGATACAACGGTTATGTTGCCATATATGCAATGGATATTCGATTATTATTTGCACTGATGCACGATGGCTGAATGTCAATGAAATATAATTGGAAATGGTTTAAAATACCAGTTTATCAAATCGTCTAAGCTCCTAAAGTACACTAGTCCGACGGTGAAGATGCCAAATAGTAATAATGATTAGTATATTTTCCAGATAAAAGGGGAAAGGAAAAATTTAATATTTCTAATAATATCGAGTTGTTATTCACACAACTGTTCCTTTTCTTTTTATTTGGATTTGCTACTTTAAATCCGAGGAGTAAAAATTAAAACTAAAATACTTTTGCTCTAGTCTGGAGATCGCCCACTAAAGTCATCTTGTACATCTATCTATCTTGCGTAATTTCCTCTCAAACGTCCATGTGTCAGTCAGCCCAGCATGCATCAGTAAATCGAGTGAAAGCGATAAGATCATTAGATCATCCGCTGTCGAATTCCAATCAGGTACCGGGGCATGGAAGCCAGTCAAACTATAAATCCAGATTAGATGGTTGGAATTCAAGGCAGAATACTAATGTCACTAATGATAAGTATCTTCATATTGCTATTAAGAGATCTTCCGATTCTATTTCAAACAAAAAAAAAAAAAGATAAATAAAAAAAATAAAAAAAAAAAACAAAGCTGTTAACGGAGCTGTATATCCTTTACTGTAAAACTCCCACATGCTAAAATCTGTTGCAGTAATTGCTATAAAAACTATCCCATCCGTCACTTTAACGATGACCAGGTCCAGAGGGTTTCTATGCCATCCATCACATTCATTAATCACGTGGCTGCTCTCTAAATCATTAAGGCGTACCTCATTAATATCTAATTGACAATGCCGCGTCGATCACTAATTTTCCTCCGCCGCCGCGAAGCCGTGTAAACTTCTCCAGCTACAAGTTATCTTTTCCAACAACGATTTGTAATCAGTGAAACCGACATGGTATTTTTCACTTATATATAGTAGGAAAAACAACAAAAACGTGCTCTTTCACGGATGTAAGGGGGAGTGGGACATGGCCTCTTGCTGTCGGTTAAGACTGAATGTACGGTTACAATTTATCCCAGATTCTGTATCTAATAGAAATCAAAAAAAAAAATTACTCATTTTGCACAGGAAAAATCACATTTGCTAATTCTAAAACTCAAGCATCAATAGCTAGAAAGTTATTGGATCCTTTGACTGGCCAGACAGTACTACACTGGTTTCCTCTTTCTGATTACGGCTCATTTTGTCTTTCCCTACACATGCATCGAATAGTCTGGCTTATTCTTTCCACATTCTCCTGTCTGACAACACTAAGATTACCAAACATTTCTACGCTCAAGGGATTAACTATTGCAATGTTAATTGTTCAGTGGCTACTTTTCTCTTGGTAAAGTTGAGAGAGACTAGCTATGGTAAACAGCTTTTCTAGTAGAAGGGCACTCCAAAATCAAAACATTGTTCTCTAGTCTTGGGTAGTGTCGTAGACTCTGTACCATGGGCTTCCACTATCGTGGATTAGAGTTCTCTTGCTTAAGGGTACACGCAGGCACGCTGTTCTATCTTATTTTTCTTCCTCTTTTTTGAAGTTTTTAGAGTTTAAAGAATAAAGACCTAATTTATTATTGTTAATTTTGTTAAGATATTTTAGCTTGATTGTTAATTACTTCTCTTGTAGTTTATCTATTTCCTCGTTTCCTTTCCTCACAGGGCTATTTTTCCTTGTTGGAGCCCTTATAGCATCTTGCTTTTCAATTAGGGTTATAGCTTACCTTGTTGTAATAATAATAATAATAATAATAATAATAATAATAATAATAATAATAATAATAAAGCCAAACAGAAGCCGAATTCCTTGAAAAGAAAACCAGGCTGGGTAAAAAAAAAAAAAGGATCAAATGAATCAAAAGTGAGCGAAATGTCCTAAAAAAAAAAAAAAAAAAGCTTAATGTTCAGGACAAGGCAAAATGATTTGGAAAGGAACAAAACTTCTAAACCCAAGATGCTGAAAGTTTTGGAGGGGGCTCAAATTTAAGGAGTGAAATCCTATGAAAAAAAAAGCCAAGATGCAAAATAACCAAATATCCTTTTAAAATATGTTAAAAAAAAAAATACTGTATAACAAAAGGGGAACGATTATTATTATTATTATTATTATTATTATTATTATTATTATTATTATTATTATTAGCTAAGCTACAACCCTAGCCTATATGGAAAAGCAAGATGCTTCAAGATCAAGGGCTCCAACAGGGAAAAATAGCCCAGTGAGGAAAGGAATCAAGGAAATAAATAAACGATATAAGAAGTAATGAAAATTAAAATAAAATAATTTAAAACATTAATAACATTAAAACAGATATTTGATACATAAAATATTAAAGAACTTATGTGAGCCTATTCAATATAAAAATATTTGCTGCGAGTTTAAACTTTTGAAGTTCTACTGATTCAATACCCGATTAGAAAGATCATTTCACAACTTGGTCACAGCTGGAATAAAACTTGTAGAGCACTGGGTATTATTGAGCCTCATGATGGAGAAGGTCTGACTTTTAGAATTCACTACATACCTAGTTACTGCTAAATCACAAAGCTTAGCTGCTGAAACTGCAACGAACAACACACACGTGCATAGATTGAACTCTCTCTCATTCAATACCAGCAGGAGTTCATCAAAAACCCTACTGTCGTACAGAGCATGATAATTAACCCTGCATCAGATCATATGATGGCTGGCTGCTAATGACTTTTCAAGGAGAGGATGAAAGACAATAGGAAAATAAAAGTACTTTTCACTGATTCGACACTGAGTATGCCAGTCCACTTATCAATTTGTAAACCAGCTACCATTAATGATGACAACGATGAAGAGGACGATGAATACGACGATATTGATGATGTCGCAGCAATGTTATCTAAGCTGCGGCTGCGGCTGCGGCTCTCTCTCTCTCTCTCTCTCTCTCTCTCTCTCTCTCTCTCTCTCTCTCTCTCTCTCTCTCTCTCTCTCTCTCTCTCTAGTACCGTAAGGCCATCGTTTCCTGAAAAAGGACTTCATCATGGATTCACGTCACACGCAAGGAGAGGGAGTCATTAAGACTCTCCCATGCAGACGCATCAATAAAACCCGGAGAAGATTGTAGAAAGCAACAGGAGAATCTTCCTTTATGAGATCACACAACGCAAAAATGGAAAGTTGATTTATTCAATTGGCTATTTAGCAACTTCAGCCAACTCTTGATTGCAAAAACGCAACCACGAACACCTGTTTTTTTCATGACGGGCTGAGTGTGCTTGCAATTGTTTACTGACCTATGACTTTCTAGTTGCATTATCTTCCAGCTATTATAGTTCAACATTAATATTATTAATGATTTCATGATTTTTAATTATCATTATGACCATTACTATGTTATCATTGTCACAATTTACATTGTTACTATCACTAATGTAATAGAATATTTTTTCCTTCTCTTTTTCCGCAACCATGCTCTTGTAACGAGCTCCGATTACGTTTCCACATTAAAACTCTAACAGACTTCCAACTGCTGGCTGCGCTCAGTGACTACGTAAAAGCCTAACATGGTAAAATATGCTCACTAACATGAATATTCAAACCACAGTCTGACATTTGTAAGGTAGATGATTTGTTGGTCAAATCCGTTTGCTACAAAACCACGAACGTTTTACCCCGGCCAAATGAGACTCCTACCTTCTAATAAAAAACGTAATTCTTGAGGAAAATAAATCTTTTTATGGTTATTTTCAACAGAAAAAAAAATTAAATGGATAAAAATATGAGAGAAGCAATAAATCTGAATCCCGCAGAAGATAAATTAGATCCCTTTCGATAAAGTTATTTTGGTTAGAAACAGAAAAAGGTATTTTTTTTTATTTATTTATTTATTTTTTTTTTTGAAAAGGGCTTGACAGAAATAACCAATACTTCGTTTAAAGGTTTAAAGGTCGTTCATGAATGATAGAGGTAGCTGGTAATCACATGGTACCTATCACGTATGTTATAAGTACCCCATCACAACATAACTCTCTCACCATTATCATGAATAGCCTTCCGAACTTCAGGATCACATTTCACAAGGTCAGTGAAAATGCCCTAGAAACTGAACATATATAGATGATGATCAGCGCCTAAACCTTCACCAAAGCTAGGACCAGGTAGGGTCAGGCCATGGCTACTGATGACTTTGAAAGTAGACCCATAGGCTCCCCCAAAATCCCCATCCTTAGCTCACATGGAGGATGAGGTTGTAGATACTACAAGAAACTATCAAGCGTCAGCGGGTCTCGTACCCCATTTCAGCAGATACATGTTTCCAATAGGCCACCAGAACCCTCAGAAGTTTTAGTTCACTTGGTAAAGAAAAAAAATGTAAACAAAAGATTTCTAAATGACGTACTAGGAAAGTACAAATGGGCAAGCAAGTCAATAGATGCAACGAAAAGAAGAAAAGTGGTTAGAGATGAATC
>NC_090751.1:54826731-54831731 GCF_036898095.1 Palaemon carinicauda
GAATCAAAATCCCTCTTAGAAATTTACCCCCGACGTCGCTGTTCTGGAAAGTAAACATAAAAACACCTAAAACTCATATAACCATATTCATGAACTTGAAAGGCCTATAACTTTAGTTTTAACGACATCATACTCATGCCAGGAAATCACGATTAACACAAAAAAAATTAAAATAATAATTTGAGAAACAGGTGCGCAAGAAATTTCTATTCAAATGTCTCAAAAATGAAAAAAAAAAGAAAAAAATGGAGAGTAAAAGAACAAGAAAAGAACTAACATAGAACAAAACAACAAGAGAACTAGCAGACTTCTCGATGAAAGTATTAGGCGAGTTGGTCTATTTTTTCAAGAACCAAACATTATTTTACAAGTTTAACAATTCTCTTTCAATTAAACATACTCCAATGTACAAAAAAGTAAAAAAAAAAAAGAAAAAATAAGTTGTCAATCACCGATAAAAGAACACAGTAACACAGATACTATACATCGAATCATTAGGGCTGAACAAATAAGAAACTAAAATATCTAATGCTGTTATCACAGCTGTAATTTCTAAACATATAAAATACTAAAGAATTCATCGTGCTATTATTTAATAATAATAATAATAATAATAATAATAATAATAATAATAATAATAATAACAATAATAATAATAATATTGATAATAATAACAACAATAATACTAATAACAATAATAATAAAATCTGTTTTTCCATCTAAATTTCACCCAAAGTTTACAATACTTAAACAACTAAAAATTATATGAAGAAAAGTCTTGATACGAATAATAATAGTTCAGTGAACAAGTCCTTATAAAAGACACTGGGTTCATTGCACACAAACAAATGGCCTACTTAAAGATCAATTCACTAATAAATTAAAGTAACGATACAGGAACAATAGCAATCTACTAATTAAAAGTTAATGTCTACCATCTATCTGAAAGAAACCAAGAGACTCTGAGCATCATTCCGGGCACAGAAATAAATCACCGGAAAGATATTACATAGCGCATGTGCAAAGTGTACCAGATAATATAAAAGAAATAAAAATCATGAAATAACAAAACTTGAAAGATCGCGTGACCTAAATTCTTACATGCTTCAGTGATCTATGCATGCGCATCCATGCATGGAGAAGAGGCAGATTTGAAAAAAGGGGAAGCAAATGACGTTTGAATTATATCAACTGACATTTTCTGCCTGACATCATAATTCATGGGCACACCTCCAACTAATATTCAGAACGTTTCTACTTGGTATTACCTTATTTCACACCACGTTCATCTCTCTTCCTTTGACAAGGCAATATTCGCTATCCGCATCAATATTCAATTAGTTATTTGTGTATTACACAGGGAAGATACGGCCACAGCGGACAGCAAGATAGTTAACTTTTAAAAATACGTCGACAGTTCATGGAAGATACTGGCAACCAGCCATATGTAAACACGGGCGCTCGCATACAGAACCTCCGATAAAGAGAACCACTTTTAAAAACAAAGGTCATAGGGATGCGCAGGGATCTGTACGTATGCATATAGCAAAGATGTGCACTAATGAATTTGTTTTGTGTTCGACATTTACACGAACCCTTATTGGATTTATCAATTTCGGCCCATTCAGTGGTTAGATGTCACTGAGGGAAACCCCGCAGTAACATTATAAAGTTAAAACAGACTGGACAGAAACAGGAACGAAGATTTAGTAAAAGGTAATAATAAATGCAACTAGGGACCAAAGAGACACCGCAAAGAACCTTGAATAATGCCTAAAATTCACCGGGTAAGGTATAGTGAAAGCACTACACTCTCGACCAAAACCGTCTTAACATCAATGCATTTCATAAAAATAATCGAAAATGTAACATACAACATTTACATGTACGCGAATTTCATTTCAATACCTACATTAACTTTCGCAGCGCAACCATCCAAGGGAGCAACGAGGCTATAAACGCAGCAATAATAATGATGTAACCCAAATCACCTTCAAATCTCTTACAAATCACAGCATGGGGCCCAAGACGTGCACCTCAGGACTTGAATGTTGTAACTTAATCAAGAGTGACATCAAAGTAGAGGCTGACTCAGATATTTACATACGATGGTCCACCGCACATACTAAGCAAGTATTCGATCCCAAAAGACACAAAAGAGATCAAATATTGACTCCAATGGCAACAATTAACTATTCAACGTCTTTCTTTTTTCCATTTTTTTCTATGGTATCTTCCACTCTATTATTGATTCCCCTTTCCCTAACCCTTAACATCAAGTAAAAGTTAACATTTAAAACAGATAAAGCTATTTTCTTAAATTTTGTTAAGAATTTACATAGTTTAAGCAGTTTTCTTCGTACTATTTCAAAGAAAGGAACTGAGTTTGCAAGATATCGAGGATCAACTAATCACAACTTTAGAATTATACACCATTGGGCAATAGGGCGGACGCCAATACAAACCAGTATTGTTTGAATAAAGGTCCTCAGACAAACACTATCAGCGATTGTTCTCCTTTATAACAAACTTACGAACAACCACATCCTGGATGGAACTGGTGCTCCTGGTATCACACTACCAGTTCGGGTCACAGGGGATATTCTGTTACAGACAGGCAAAACAATGAACTAATTCTTTTTGAGAGCCGCCCAATATCGATACAACTGAAGTACGCCAGAACTCAGTCGTCAATGAGCCAGAACCTCCTCTATGACAGCTTCAATATCCAACTTTCACTTCTTTCTGTATTTTTCATTTGATCGCATTTTAGACCAACAGTTTCTCCAGCCTTGAGAGTTGTTTGTGTGCTGACTTAGCTTAGTGTCTATATCAAATAATGCAGGGTGCTTGGACTTTGTCGTAGATGCTATAACTTTTCCAAAACGTTGTAGCCGCCACAGATGTTAAAACACAAGATATCCTGCTTACGATATAAATTTACCATAAAAGTGGTGATGAAGACTGCTATTCTATAGAGAGGCAAAGCATAAAATTTCATCAAAACAACACATACACTCATTTATAATACTCCAATTACTTCTCAATAAGTAATTCCATTTGATTTTGTCATTTGGCTATATTGTCAAGTATACATATTCTTTTACTGATTAACGATGTAACTCACATTGATGAATAAGTCAAGAACTCAAACTTGAAATACAAATGCTTTGAAAAAGAACCCTTGAATACAAAAGTAATATTAGCCTTCAAACAATAAAAAAAATGTGATTTAACGATTTATAATGTTAGAAATTCAGAAAATTCGTTCACTATTAGGAAGCCCACTAGAACGAGGCCCGTTGATCTTTGTCAAGCAAATGAGCAAACATCTAAATTCATGTGGACATACTGTACACACATGCACGATCACCGACATATGTACAAACAATCAAGTGCGTGAGAAGAATGGAAAATCCGTTTATTGATACGGGTTTCAACAATCATGCTTCAAACATGCACAGCATTTCTTTAAGCAAAACACTGTATTTAACAAATCCAGACCAGCCTTTTTATTTCCCTCTTGGGAAAAAAATTGCTATATAAACCAGAGTTCGCCGTACTTCTTTTATCATTAGAACAGCATTGATTTGCACTCACTACTGCAACTGACTGCAATAATATACAGGCGGGCAATCATTGGATGATCAGTGATACCATGACATGCAAAAGTAATCAAGCGGCATGAGGTACTTTATTTGTTCATCTTACGTCTTTGTCAACTTAGCTCACACGGAACACCCGATCGTAAGGAGTTAATGAAGAACTTTTTTTTTCTTGGAACCTTCAATAATTGTCATGCTGATGATGCATCAAGAAGGATCAGGTAACTGATTCTATTCTCTTTTGTGAAATGAGAAATGCCTTATCATCCATTCGAGTTTAGTTTTTACTACAAAACACATTTAGGTTCTCAAGTCCAGTGGTCATAATTATGATTAAAGGAAACCCCTTTATGTTTTAAACGCAAGTACTGAAAAAGAGAAAATATGTTATTAATATTAAAGAAAATATCAACAAGGAAAATTATGATTATTTCCAGGCAATACAATAATCCTAAGTGCATATTAAAAACTACTCTTGTTGAGGGAAATACAACCCATACATACTTATAAAAAAATATGAAAACGAAGTCTACATCGTTTAAAACTGTAGTAATTCTTAAGAATAAAACTATACTCTAGTTAATGAACATGTTTATATCATTATGCCACTGTCTGTCGTGGTAGATTCAATTATTAAGTTGAAAATTACCGTTGAAAAATATAATTTCATAACTTTATAAAGCAAATATTTCGTTATAAATTTATAACAGTACAACAAATGATAAAAAAAAAATCGGTTCAGTTGCATGACTCGACGAGATAGACTAAGCTTATTCACTTGTTTACAAGTGTGGCATTTGATATCAGATTTCCTCGACACTTGATTAAAAAAGAATTCTTTTAGCTTCCTTTAGCAATAACACATACAGTAGTTTGATTCTCACAGCGTGCGCGCGCGCATACACACACACACACACACACACACACACACACACACACACACACACACACATATATATATATATATATATATATATATATATATATATATATATATATATATATATATATAAAGAGAGAGAGAGAGAGAGAGAGAGAGAGAGAGAGAGAGAGAGAGAGAGAGAGAGAGAGAGAGAGAGAGAAATATATATATTACGATGGTCACAACGACCTAACATCTTAATTTCCTAACTTTGAGAAATTAAGAAGTCAATGAACCACTATGGTCATCATAAAACATACTATACAAATGGTATTAATTTGTTTCACATATAATACCGTGTGGGAGAAAAGACTTTAAATCCGGTCATTTACATTCCTATCGGGTCGTCTGGAGCCGCACAACATATAAATTTGGCATTCCCTTTGCCTAACCCTCTCTTCCCGTGAAATTGCAATTGATTGGCACACCATAGAAAGGTCAAATAAGGTCCCGGGACCGGATAGGTATATTAT
>NC_090751.1:54836731-54839231 GCF_036898095.1 Palaemon carinicauda
ATGTTCGATAAACTTTAACCTGAAATGAAAGCATATATATCTAAAATATCAAAATGGGATTCCATAGGCGCAGAATTATTTGGGTATGAACACCCGGCAACAAAACCGGTGTCGCCTCGCCAGACCTGACTTGGAGAGATCATGCCCTTCTTGCCCTGAAAGGTGGCCGACGTTTAAACAAACAAGACATCGTTTGATGGTTCGAATGTGAGGGGTAGAGAAATTACCAATAGCATTCAAAGAAATGCGATCATTAATGACATATAATATATATATATATATATATATATATATATATATATATATATGTATATATATATATATATATATATATATATATATATATATATATATATATATATATACATATATATATATATATATATTAGAGATAAAGAGGTCTTATCTCTTATTCCTATAAGAAATGCAATCGTTTTCGATAATAGTGATCGAAAAGTATAATCGTACTGATATATTTTAATTCCTTAATACATTTATCTATAGAACCTCCTTAAATACTGTGGGAACTGACTATTCCAATTAATATACGTCTGAATGATATAGACTTCGTTTGCATTATCCTGGCAGCTGCTCTCTCTCTCTCTCTCTCTCTCTCTCTCTCTCTCTCTCTCTTTGGTTCAAGAATAAGTTAGATAAGATCACAAGAGCTTTCTAAATCGCTCTACCAAAGAGCAAATGGAGTCTCTGCGGATGGACTAAAAAGTCTTTGAGACATCAAAATCCTTGTAACTCTCTCTCTCTCTCTCTCTCTCTCTCTCTCTCTCTCTCTCTCTCTCTCTCTCTCTCTCTCTCTCTCTCTCTCTCTCTCTCTCTACCTGTATCCAATAGTTAGATAAGGACACTTTTTTATGTTACTTGGATGAGCTCAAAGATCACACAAAACTGATGACTACTTTGCAAGCTTGCGTTGGATTTGCATTTCTTTTTGGGGGGAAACCCCAAGTTCCAAAGATGTTCAGTAACTACCTAAAAACACAAGCAAACCTAAACCACGTGTGACATTGGTTGCCTTTCAGGCGTAGTCACTGGTCACGTGCTTTAATATATTTTTTCTATCAAATCGCGGTTTGGTTATGGATGGTTTGTTACTTCACTGAAAACCCCCGGCATATTTCCTTTTATTGAATAGTAACAGCAGTAAGGAACCAATGTCTTATTTTATTTCATGAACGCTCATAGCGATCAGTGGTTCTTAACCTTTTTTCAATGCATGCTCTCTTTTCAAATCAGCATAAAATTCTTGCACTCCTGAAGTGTTGAAATACAAGAGAAAAAAACGCGTAAATGCTATGATATAAAGTGGATCTGATGTGTATTAAATGAAAAATTGCTTTTAGGACAAATGCTGTATTGCAGTTTTCACATGAAAAAAATAAACCTGCGAATAAAACGAAATACTTTTGTTCTAATTATTCATATTCATATGGTTAGGAACCGACCACACACCTCTTAAGGGAACAGGCACCTATGTTTTAGAAACATCGAGCGAAGTCAATCATAACTTTGTTGATACCATTGTCACGAATTGTGGCTATCGAGTATTACTGTCCGTCCATCTGCTATTTAGGTTTTGTTTTCGGTTCAGCTTGTAAAGATTAAAGCTATATGTAAGTCATATGTGACTCATCACATTCCGACAATTAACAGTCCAATTATTGAAAATGATATCCCTAATTACGAAAACTTTGTTACTTTGGACAATTTTGACAAGGGAAATCTTAGTTTTGCAATAATATTGTAAACCTGCAATAGAAACCTATATATAACTGGAAGAAATAAGTCAATAATTTTGATCTTACACTTTTCTTGCATGTTGGTTTGGTTTTGAAAGGCCGGCGACCACAAAATTTGTTGGTTATCGATTCTTTGGACAATTAGTATGAATATCTAAAACCAGACCAAGCCACATCTTTAGCCAGGACTATACAGGTATATGTTACCAAAACAAATGTTACACGCCAAGTTTTGTATCCGATGGTTTTATTTGTCATCATGGCTACAAATTGGCAATTGTAATATTTAATTATTCTGGACTGAGAAGACACTATAGGATATTCTAATCTAGTCTAGAATTTGCATATATGTCAAAACTTAGTTGAGTTATCAGCAATAGTTTTTTAAACATCGCCATCATTTCAATTGGATGCATTTTATGCCATATTGCATGTAAAAAATCATTAATGAATAACAATTTGATTTATTTCATGGAATCATTGATATCAATTGTTATCAATAAGGATATTACCATCATCATCATCATCATCACATCATCTTCATCACTTCACAAAATGTTAATAAGCAAACCTCGTCAAGCCATACATTAAGGTCACTCAATTACCACCTCTCCACCATGATCTTTAACCACCACCTGATTATATCCTAACCCCATTCCCACATGTTCGAGGTTTAAAGGTCTCGATCCTTCTGATAGAAGTTTTTAGGAAAATTAAAAAACAAAATACTAAGACGACAATATTTC
>NC_090751.1:54844231-54854231 GCF_036898095.1 Palaemon carinicauda
TGAAATCTAGAAGGAAACTGACGAACTAGGAAAGAACACGATGAAATCTCGAAGGAAATTGACGAACTAAGGAAACTGGAAGATGAAATATGAAAGGAAACCGAAAAACTAAAGATCTTGAAAAACTAGAGAAGACAGAAGAGAACAGCAACGAAGAACCTTTAAACGAAGAGGTAAAATAGCCTTTAATTCTAGCGGTAAGTCACCTTGAAATAAAGGTAAAAAAGTAACAAATACGAGAAATAAGGCACCTCAAAATAGAGGTAAAAAACCCGTTAAGGCACCTCAAATAGAGGTTAAAAAACCTTAGTGCTAGAAATAAGGCACATACAAATAGAGGTAAAAGAGGCCCCAATGCTATAAATAAGGCACCTAAATATATAGGTAAAAGAGCCTCTAATGCTATAAGTAATGGACCTCAAAACCGAGGTCAAAAAGTCCCTAATGCTATATATAAGGCTCCTAAAAATAGAGGTCAAAGAGCCACTAATGCTATACATAAGGCCCCTAAAAATAGAGGTCAAAGAGCCTCTAATGCTAAAAGTAATGCACCTCAAAATCGAGGTCAAAAAGCCCTTAATGCTATAAATAAGGCACCTAAAAATCGAGGTCAAAAAGCCCCTAATGCTATATATAAGGCTCCAAAAAGAGGTCAAAAAGCCCCTAATGCTATATATAAGGCTCCAAAAAGAAGAGGTCAAAAAGCCCCTAATGCTATAAAAAGGCACCTACAAAGTGTCAAAAAGCCTCTAATGCTAAAAGTTATGCACCTCAATATCGAGGTCAAAAAGCCCCTAATGCTATAAATAAGGCACCAAAAAAGAGAGGTCAAAGAGCCTCTAATGCTAGAAGTAATGCACCTCAAAATCGAGGTAAAAAAGCCCCTAGTGCTATATATCAGGAACCTACAAATAGAGGTAAAAAATCCCCTAATGCTAAATATAAGGCTCCTAAAAATAGAGGTCAAAGAGCTTCTAATGCTTGAAGTAATGCACCTCAAAATCGAGGCAAAAAAGCATCTAATGCTAATATAAGGCACTTAAATATAGAGGTCAAAGAGCCTCTAATGCTAGAGGTAATGCACCTCAAAATAGAGTTAAAAAAGCCACTAATGCTATAAATAAGGCACCTAAAAGAGAGGTCAAAGAGCCTCTAATGCTAAAAGTAATGCACCTCAAAATCGAGGTTAAAAAGCCCTTAATGCTATAAATAAGGCACCTAAAAATCGAGGTAAAAAAGCCTCTAATGCTATAAATAAGGCACCAAAAAAGAGAGGTCAAAGAGCCTCTAATGCTAGAAGTAATGCACCTCAAAATCGAGGTCAAAAAGCCCCTAATGCTATAAATAAGGCACCTAAAAATAGAGGTCAGAGAGCCTCTAGTGCTACAAGTAATACACTTCAAAATGGAGGTAAAAAGCCCCTAATGCTATATATAAGGCTCCAAAAAGAAGAGGTCAAAAAGCCCCTAATGCTATATATAAGGCTCCAAAAAGAAGAGGTCAAAAAGCCCCTAATGCTATAAAAAGGCACCTAAAAAGTGTCAAAAAGCCTCTAATGCTAAAAGTTATGCACCTCAATATCGAGGTCAAAAAGCCCCTAATGCTATAAATAAGGCACCAAAAAAGAGAGGTCAAAGAGCCTCTAATGCTAGAAGTAATGCACCTCAAAATCGAGGTAAAAAAGCCCCTAGTGCTATATATCAGGAACCTACAAATAGAGGTAAAAAATCCCCTAATGCTAAATATAAGGCTCCTAAAAATAGAGGTCAAAGAGCTTCTAATGCTTGAAGTAATGCACCTCAAAATCGAGGCATAAAAGCATCTAATGCTATATATAAGGCACCTAAATATAGAGGTCAAAGAGCCTCTAATGCTAGAGGTAATGCACCTCAAAATAGAGTTAAAAAAGCCACTAATGCTATAAATAAGGCACCTAAAAGAGAGGTCAAAGAGCCTCTAATGCTAAAAGTAATGCACCTCAAAATCGAGGTTAAAAAGCCCTTAATGCTATAAATAAGGCACCTAAAAATCGAGGTCAAAAAGCCTCTAATGCTATAAATAAGGCACCAAAAAAGAGAGGTCAAAGAGCCTCTAATGCTAGAAGTAATGCACCTCAAAATCGAGGTCAAAAAGCCCCTAATGCTATAAATAAGGCACCTAAAAATAGAGGTCAGAGAGCCTCTAGTGCTACAAGTAATGCACTTCAAAATGGAGGTAAAAAGCCCCTAATGCTATATATAAGGCTCCAAAAAGAAGAGGTCAAAAAGCCCCTAATGCTATATATAAGGCTCCAAAAAGAAGAGGTCAAAAAGCCCCTAATGCTATAAAAAGGCACCTTAAAAAGTGTCAAAAAGCCTCTAATGCTAAAAGTTATGCACCTCAATATCGAGGTCAAAAAGCCCCTAATGCTATAAATAAGGCACCAAAAAAAGAGAGGTCAAAGAGCCTCTAATGCTAGAAGTAATGCACCTAAAAATCGAGGTAAAAAAGCCCCTAGTGCTATATATCAGGAACCTACAAATAGAGGTAAAAAATCCCCTAATGCTAAATATAAGGCTCCTAAAAATAGAGGTCAAAGAGCTTCTAATGCTTGAAGTAATGCACCTCAAAATCGAGGCAAAAAAGCATCTAATGCTATATATAAGGCACCTAAATATAGAGGTCAAAGAGCCTCTAATGCTAGAGGTAATGCACCTCAAAATAGAGTTAAAAAAGCCACTAATGCTATAAATAAGGCACCTAAAAGAGAGGTCAAAGAGCCTCTAATGCTAAAAGTAATGCACCTCAAAATCGAGGTTAAAAAGCCCTTAATGCTATAAATAAGGCACCTAAAAATCGAGGTAAAAAAGCCTCTAATGCTATAAATAAGGCACCAAAAAAGAGAGGTCAAAGAGCCTCTAATGCTAGAAGTAATGCACCTCAAAATCGAGGTAAAAAAGCCCCTAATGCTATAAATAAGGCACCTAAAAATAGAGGTCAGAGAGCCTCTAGTGCTACAAGTAATCCACTTCAAAATGGAGGTAAAATGCCCCTAATGCTATATATAAGGCTCCAAAAAGAAGAGGTCAAAAAGCCCCTAATGCTATATATAAGGCTCCAAAAAGAAGAGGTCAAAAAGCCCCTAATGCTATAAAAAGGCACCTAAAAAAGTGTCAAAAAGCCTCTAATGCTAAAAGTTATGCACCTCAATATCGAGGTCAAAAAGCCCCTAATGCTATAAATAAGGCACCAAAAAAGAGAGGTCAAAGAGCCTCTAATGCTAGAAGTAATGCACCTCAAAATCGAGGTAAAAAAGCCCCTAGTGCTATATATCAGGAACCTACAAATAGAGGTAAAAAATCCCCTAATGCTAAATATAAGGCTCCTAAAAATAGAGGTCAAAGAGCTTCTAATGCTTGAAGTAATGCACCTCAAAATCGAGGCATAAAAGCATCTAATGCTATATATAAGGCACCTAAATATAGAGGTCAAAGAGCCTCTAATGCTAGAGGTAATGCACCTCAAAATAGAGTTAAAAAAGCCACTAATGCTATAAATAAGGCACCTAAAAGAGAGGTCAAAGAGCCTCTAATGCTAAAAGTAATGCACCTCAAAATCGAGGTTAAAAAGCCCTTAATGCTATAAATAAGGCACCTAAAAATCGAGGTAAAAAAGCCTCTAATGCTATAAATAAGACACCAAAAAAGAGAGGTCAAAGATCCTCTAATGCTAGAAGTAATGCACCTCAAAATCGAGGTCAAAAAGCTCCTAATGCTATAAATAAGGCACCTAAAAATAGAGGTCAGAGAGCCTCTAGTGCTACAAGTAATGCACTTCAAAATGGAGGTAAAAAGCCCCTAATGCTATATATAAGGCTCCAAAAAGAAGAGGTCAAAAAGCCCCTAATGCTATATATAAGGCTCCAAAAAGAAGAGGTCAAAAAGCCCCTAATGCTATAAAAAGGCACCTTAAAAAGTGTCAAAAAGCCTCTAATGCTAAAAGTTATGCACCTCAATATCGAGGTCAAAAAGCCCCTAATGCTATAAATAAGGCACCAAAAAAAGAGAGGTCAAAGAGCCTCTAATGCTAGAAGTAATGCACCTAAAAATCGAGGTAAAAAAGCCCCTAGTGCTATATATCAGGAACCTACAAATAGAGGTAAAAAATCCCCTAATGCTAAATATAAGGCTCCTAAAAATAGAGGTCAAAGAGCTTCTAATGCTTGAAGTAATGCACCTCAAAATCGAGGCAAAAAAGCATCTAATGCTATATATAAGGCACCTAAATATAGAGGTCAAAGAGCCTCTAATGCTAGAGGTAATGCACCTCAAAATAGAGTTAAAAAAGCCACTAATGCTATAAATAAGGCACCTAAAAGAGAGGTCAAAGAGCCTCTAATGCTAAAAGTAATGCACCTCAAAATCGAGGTTAAAAAGCCCTTAATGCTATAAATAAGGCACCTAAAAATCGAGGTAAAAAAGCCTCTAATGCTATAAATAAGGCACCAAAAAAGAGAGGTCAAAGAGCCTCTAATGCTAGAAGTAATGCACCTCAAAATCGAGGTAAAAAAGCCCCTAATGCTATAAATAAGGCACCTAAAAATAGAGGTCAGAGAGCCTCTAGTGCTACAAGTAATACACTTCAAAATGGAGGTAAAATGCCCCTAATGCTATATATAAGGCTCCAAAAAGAAGAGGTCAAAAAGCCCCTAATGCTATATATAAGGCTCCAAAAAGAAGAGGTCAAAAAGCCCCTAATGCTATAAAAAGGCACCTAAAAAGTGTCAAAAAGCCTCTAATGCTAAAAGTTATGCACCTCAATATCGAGGTCAAAAAGCCCCTAATGCTATAAATAAGGCACCAAAAAAGAGAGGTCAAAGAGCCTCTAATGCTAGAAGTAATGCACCTCAAAATCGAGGTAAAAAAGCCCCTAGTGCTATATATCAGGAACCTACAAATAGAGGTAAAAAATCCGCTAATGCTAAATATAAGGCTCCTAAAAATAGAGGTCAAAGAGCTTCTAATGCTTGAAGTAATGCACCTCAAAATCGAGGCATAAAAGCATCTAATGCTATATATAAGGCACCTAAATATAGAGGTCAAAGAGCCTCTAATGCTAGAGGTAATGCACCTCAAAATAGAGTTAAAAAAGCCACTAATGCTATAAATAAGGCACCTAAAAGAGAGGTCAAAGAGCCTCTAATGCTAAAAGTAATGCACCTCAAAATCGAGGTTAAAAAGCCCCTAATGCTATAAATAAGGCACCTAAAAATCGAGGTCAAAAAGCCTCTAATGCTATAAACAAGGCACCAAAAAGAGAGGTCAAAGAGCCTCTAATGCTAGAAGTAATGCACCTCAAAATCGAGGTCAAAAAGCCCCTAATGCTATAAATAAGGCACCTAAAAATAGAGGTCAGAGAGCCTCTAGTGCTACAAGTAATGCACTTCAAAATGGAGGTAAAAAGCCCCTAATGCTATATATAAGGCTCCAAAAAGAAGAGGTCAAAAAGCCCCTAATGCTATATATAAGGCTCCAAAAAGAAGAGATCAAAAAGCCCCTAATGCTATAAAAAGGCACCTAAAAAGTGTCAAAAAGCCTCTAATGCTAAAAGTTATGCACCTCAATATCGAGGTCAAAAAGCCCCTAATGCTATAAAAAGGCACCTAAAAAGTGTCAAAGAGCCTCTAATGCTAGAAGTAATGCACCTCAAAATCGAGGTAAAAAAGCCCCTAGTGCTATGTATCAGGAACCTACAAATAGAGGTAAAAAATCCCCTAATGCTAAATATAAGGCACCTAAATATAGAGGTCAAAGAGCCTCTAATGCTAGAGGTAATGCACCTCAAAATAGAGGTAAAAAAGCCACTAATGCTATAAATAAGGCACCTAAAAGAGAGGTCAAAGAGCCTCTAATGCTAAAGGTAATGCACCTCAAAATCGAGGTCAAAATGCCCTTAATGCTATAAATAAGGCACCTAAAAATCGATGTAAAAAGCCCCTGGTGCTATAAATAGGCACCTAAAAATAGAGGTCAAAGAGCCTCTAATGCTAGAAGTAATGCACCTAAAAATCGAGGTTAAAAAGTCCTTAATGCTCTCTATCAGGATCCTACAAATAGAGGTAAAAAAGCTCCTAATGCTAAATATGAGGCTCCTAAAAGAAGAGGTCAAAAAGCCCCTAATGCTATATATAAGGCTCCAAAAAGAAGAGGTCAAAAAGCCCCTAATGCTATAAAAAGGCACCTAAAAAGTGTCAAAAAGCCTCTAATGCTAAAAGTTATGCACCTCAATATCGAGGTCAAAAAGCCCCTAATGCTATAAATAAGGCACCAAAAAAGAGAGGTCAAAGAGCCTCTAATGCTAGAAGTAATGCACCTCAAAATCGAGGTAAAAAAGCCCCTAGTGCTATATATCAGGAACCTACAAATAGAGGTAAAAAATCCGCTAATGCTAAATATAAGGCTCCTAAAAATAGAGGTCAAAGAGCTTCTAATGCTTGAAGTAATGCACCTCAAAATCGAGGCATAAAAGCATCTAATGCTATATATAAGGCACCTAAATATAGAGGTCAAAGAGCCTCTAATGCTAGAGGTAATGCACCTCAAAATAGAGTTAAAAAAGCCACTAATGCTATAAATAAGGCACCTAAAAGAGAGGTCAAAGAGCCTCTAATGCTAAAAGTAATGCACCTCAAAATCGAGGTTAAAAAGCCCTTAATGCTATAAATAAGGCACCTAAAAATCGAGGTCAAAAAGCCTCTAATGCTATAAATAAGGCACCAAAAAAGAGAGGTCAAAGAGCCTCTAATGCTAGAAGTAATGCACCTCAAAATCGAGGTCAAAAAGCCCCTAATGCTATAAATAAGGCACCTAAAAATAGAGGTCAGAGAGCCTCTAGTGCTACAAGTAATGCACTTCAAAATGGAGGTAAAAAGCCCCTAATGCTATATATAAGGCTCCAAAAAGAAGAGGTCAAAAAGCCCCTAATGCTATATATAAGGCTCCAAAAAGAAGAGGTCAAAAAGCCCCTAATGCTATAAAAAGGCACCTAAAAAGTGTCAAAAAGCCTCTAATGCTAAAAGTTATGCACCTCAATATCGAGGTCAAAAAGCCCCTAATGCTATAAAAAGGCACCTAAAAAGTGTCAAAGAGCCTCTAATGCTAGAAGTAATGCACCTCAAAATCGAGGTAAAAAAGCCCCTAGTGCTATGTATCAGGAACCTACAAATAGAGGTAAAAAATCCCCTAATGCTAAATATAAGGCACCTAAATATAGAGGTCAAAGAGCCTCTAATGCTAGAGGTAATGCACCTCAAAATAGAGGTAAAAAAGCCACTAATGCTATAAATAAGGCACCTAAAAGAGAGGTCAAAGAGCCTCTAATGCTAAAGGTAATGCACCTCAAAATCGAGGTCAAAATGCCCTTAATGCTATAAATAAGGCACCTAAAAATCGATGTAAAAAGCCCCTAGTGCTATAAATAGGCACCTAAAAATAGAGGTCAAAGAGCCTCTAATGCTAGAAGTAATGCACCTAAAAATCGAGGTTAAAAAGTCCTTAATGCTCTCTATCAGGATCCTACAAATAGAGGTAAAAAAGCTCCTAATGCTAAATATGAGGCTCCTAAAAATAGAGGTCAAAGAGCCTCTAATGCTTGAAGTAATGCACCTCAAAATCGAGGTCGAAAAGCATCTAATGCTATAAATAAGGCACCTAAATATAGAGGTCAAAGAGCTTCTAATGCTAGAGGTAATGCATCTCAAAATAGAGGTAAAAAGGCCACTAATGCTAGAAATAAGACACCTAAAAATAGAAGTAAAAAACCCCTATTGCTATATATAAGGCTTCTAAAAATCGAGGTAAAAAAGGTCCTGATGCTATAAACAAGACACCAAAAAAAGCGGTCAAAGAGCCTCTAATGCTAGAAGTAATGCACCTCAAAATCGAAGTAAAAAAGCCCTTAATGCTTTATATAAGGCTACTACAAATAAGAGGTAAAAAAGCCTCTAATTCTATATATAAGGCTCCTACAAATAGAGGTCAAAGAGCCTCAAATGCTTGAAGTAATGCACCTAAAATCGAGGTCAAAAAGCATCTAATGCCTTTAACAACAACAACAACAACAACAACAACAATAATAATAATAATTATTATTATAATAATAATAACAATAATAATACAGAATTACAGAAATGGAGAACTTTTATTAAAGGGGTATTCCACTGATGTAGAGGATATAAAATTCCTATTATGATACACCTTATCAAGAACAGCATACAAAGACTCACCTGACGCTATGCACCAATGATGATACTTTCCTTTAAGTTGCAGAAAGGTAAAAACCTAAACTGAATAAATACTCGAGTAAAACTTACTTTCCTTTTATGAAGAGTATTTTTGGATATGGCGACAGTTTAGAAAACTTCAATTCATGAAAATATCCTAACCGACAAAAAATGCTACTCTTTACTTTTTATTTATTCTCAGGTATTCTAAAATAAGTTCTACACTGCAGCTGCTATATTCAATAGTTCCAGCAATCGAACAGATATCAGGAATAGATATTGATTATACGATATATATATATATATATATATATATATATATATATATATATATATATATATATATATATATATATATATATATATATATATATATATATATATATATATATATACACACACACACACATTCATATTCATATTTCCTAATTTGTTACTTACATGATTCTAACAAGAAGCAATACTTGTCTTTCACATCTTTTAAAAATCTTTCGAAAATCATCAATGAGAAAATGCATGAATTTGAATCTGATATTTTCTGTAATGAAGTGAAGTACTTTATGCGGTCGCATAATGTAAATTTCCAATTATCTGCCAAAATAACTTTTCAACAGGTATTCGGGTTCCAAACCTAATATCGTCTCATTATCATTACCACATATTTGTGGTTATATAAATTCAACTTAACAAAATATATTGTTTATTCATTAGAGTTCATAGTAAAAATTTTATAAGGTTTGATATCGTATGTATACATATCTATAAACAATATCTTAGAGTAATCAGAATTTATTCATTCATATTGTTATGGAAATATGCATAAACCCAAACAGGTTATGTGAATAAAGCCATTTCCAATTTTACTGGGTTGGTGAATTATCACATGAACCTACTAACAACCAAAACTCCGCGGTAAACAAAAAATAAGCTGGCTATAATTTTCCAAACAAATGTTCATGTATTCTAATTTAGAGGTATTACAAATAATACTAACGAAACATAAATATCAAATTCCTTATGTTATAATTTACATAATCTCATCTAATTGCATTCCATCGTTGTCGATGACGACGTACAAAGTTCCTCTATAGATGCTAAATATAGTGTGATAACTCTTGGACTTGCATACCTGGCCTCATATCGGACATATCAAATGAGGATTTGGGGCTGAGGGGACCTCTTTTCTGACGTATTGCTGGTGCCTTTTTAACTCTGGCGACCTGGCAATTGATTATTGTTGTTCGATCGTGGAACAAAGTTCGTGAGTGCTCACTGGGAAGAATTTTTTGAAAATATATATGTATGTATGTATTTATATATATGTATATGTATATATATATATATATATATATATATATATATATATATATATATATATATATATATATATATATATATACTATTTCAAACCAATAGAGCGCTTTTATTTTCAATACAGAAGATTTACATTTGCTAAGATTTGCTTATATACAGTATATCGTGGAAAAGTTGGAAATTCAAGTTGTGTATTCAAACTTGGCGTAAGACACTTCTAACAATCCAATATGGAAAGATAAAGTTAGCCATAAAAGAAATTTTTATAAACACATCAACATTTTAATTCCGTGTGCAAAACAAATAGACTAAACTAATTATATATTTCTTGTTGGATACCTCATCCATTTGCCAATTTCCCAACATCAAGTAATTGAAAATTGAATAATTCTACAGTGTAAATATTCACAAAATTGTTTGCCCTAA
>NC_090751.1:54859231-54864231 GCF_036898095.1 Palaemon carinicauda
GCCCCTAATGCTATAAATAAGGCACATAAAAAGAGAGGTCAAAGAGCCTCTAATCCTAGAAGTTATGCACCTCAATATAGAGGTTAAAAAGCCCCTGATGGTATAGATCAGGCACCTAAAATCAGAGGTCAAAGAGCCACTAAAGCTACAAGTAATGGACCTCAAAATCGAGAAAAAAAATCCCCTAATGCTACAAGTAATGGACCTCAATATCGAGAAAAAAAAATCCCCTAATGCTATATATAAGGCTCTTGAAAATAGAGGTAAAAAAGCTCCTAATGCTATAAATAAGGCACCAAAAAGAGGTCAAAGAGACTAATGCTAGAAGTAATGCACCTCAAAATCGAGGTTAAAAAGCCCCTAATGCTATATATCAGGATCCTACAAACAGAGGTGAAAAATCCCCTAATGCTAAATATAAGGCTTCTAAAAATAGAGGTCAAAGAGCCTCTAATGCTTGAAGTAATGCACCCCAAAATCTAGGTAAAAAAGCATTTAATGCTATAAATAAGGCACCTTAATATAGAGGTCAAAGAGCCTCTAATGCTAGAGGTAATGCAGATCAAACTAGAGGTAAAAAATCCACTAATGCTATAAATAAGGCACCTAAAATAGAGGTCAGAGAGCCTCTAATGCTAGAAGTAATGCTCCTCAAAATCAAGGTAAAAAAGCCCCTGATGCTATATATAAGGCTCCTAAAAATAGAGGTAAAAAATCCACTAATGCTAAATATAAGGCACCTAAATATAGAGGTCAAAGAGCCTCTAATGCTAGAGGTAATGCACCTCAAAATAGAGGTAAAAAAGCCACTAATGCTATAAATAAGGCACCTAAAAGAGAGGTCAAAGAGCCTCTAATGCTAGAGGTAATGCACCTTAACATAGAGGTAAAAAAGCCACTAATACTAGAAATAAGAAACCTCAAAATAGAAGTCAAAAAGCCCCTAATGCTATATATAAGGCTCATAAAAATAGAGGTAAAAAAGCTCCTGATGCTATAAATAGGGCACCAAAAAATGAGAGATCAAAGTGCCTCTAATGCTAGAAGTAGTGCACCTCATAATCTAGGTCAAAAAGCCCCTAATGCTATATATAAGGCTCCTACAAATAGAGGTAAAAAAGCCCCTAATGCTATATATAAGGCTCCTAAAAATATAGGTAAAAAAGCTCCTGAATCTATAAATAGGACACCAAAAAATGAGATGTCAAAGTGCCTCTAATGCTAGAAGTAGTGCACCTCAAAATCTAGGTAAAAAAGCCCCTAATGCTATATATAAGGCTCCTACAAATAGAGGTAAAAAAGCCCCCAATGCTATATATAAGGCTCCTACAAATAGAGGTCAAAGAGCCTCTAATGCTTGAAGTAATGCACCTAAAAATCGAGATCAAAAAGCATCTAATGCCTTTAATACCACCACCACCACCACCACCACCACCACCACCACCACCACCACCACCACCACCAACAACAACAACAACATTAATAATAATAATAATAATAATAATAATAATAATAATAATAATAATAATAATAATAATAATAATAAAGAATTACAAAAATGGTGAACTTTTATTAAAGGGGTATTCCACTGATGTAGAGGAGATAAAATTCCTATTATGATACACCTTATCAAGAACAGCATACAAAGTCTCATCTGACGTTATACACCAATGATGATACTTTCCTTTAAGTTGCAAAAAGGTAAAAACCTAAACTGAATAAATACTCGAGCAAAAACTTACTTTCCTTTTATGAAGAGTATTTTTGGATATGGCGACAGTTTAGAAAACTTCCATTCATGGAATTATTTCAACCGACAAAAAAACCTACTCTTTACTTTTATCTATTCTCAGGTATTCCAAAATACGTCCTACACTACAGCTGGTATATCTAATAAGTGCAGCAATCGAACAGATATCAGGAATATATATATATATATATATATATATATATATATATATATATATATATATATATATATATATATATATATATATATATATATATATATATATATACATATTTCCTAAATTGTTCCTTACATGATCCAAAAAAAAATAATACTTATCTTTCATATCTCTTATAATTCTTTAGAAAATCATCAATGAGAAAATGCATGAATTTGAATGATATTTCCTGTAATGACGTGAAGTACTTTTTGGGGTCGCATATTGTAAATTTCCTATCATCTGCCTAAATAACTTTCTAACAGGTATTCTGGTTCCAAACTTAATATTGTCTCATTATCATTACCACATATTTGTGGTTATATAAATACAACTTAACAAAATATACTGTTTATTCATTATAGTTCATACTAACAATTTTGTAAGGTTTGATATCTTCTCGCATGCATAAATATCTATAAAGAATATCTTAGAGTAATCAGAATTTATTCATTCACATTGTTATGGAAATATGTATAAACCCAAACAGGTTATGTGAAAAAAGCTATTTCCAATTTTACTGGGTTGGTGAATTAACGCGTGAACCTACAAACAACCCAACCTCCGCGGTAAACAAAAAATAAGCTGGCTATAATTTTCCCCAAAACTGTTCATATACTCAAATTTACATAGTATTACATAACACTAACAAAGCATAATATCTAATTCCTTATGTTATAATTAACCTACTCTGATCTAATTGCACTCTATCGTTATCGATGACGACATACAAAGTTCCTCTATAGATGCTAAATATAGTGTGATAACTCTTGGACTTGCATACCTGGCCTCATATCGGACATATCAAATGAGGATTTGGGGCTGAGGGGACCTCTTTTCTGACGTATTGCTGGTGCCTTTTTAACTCTGGCGACCTGGCAATTGATTATTGTTGTTCGATCGTGGAACAAAGTTCGTGAGTGCTCACTGGGAAGAATTTTTTAAAAATATATGTATGTATGTATGTATGTATGTATGTATGTATGTATGTATGTATGTATGTATGTATGTATGTATGTATGTATATATATATATATATATATATATATATATATATATATATATATATATATATATATATATATATAGTATTTTTTCAAACCAATAGAGCTCTTTTATTTTCAATAAAGAAGATTTACATTTGCTAAGTTTTGCTTATATACAGTATATCGTGAAAAAAGTTGGAAATTCAAGTTGTGTATTCAAACTTGGCGTAAGACAATTCTAACAATTCAATATGGAAAACTGAAGTTTTATAAACACATCAACATTTTAATTCCGTGAGCAAAACAAATAGACTAAACTAATGATATATTTCTTGTTGGATACCTCATCCATTTGCCAATTTCCCAACATAAAGTAATTGGCAATTGAATAATTCTACAGTGTAAATATTCACAAAATTGTTTGCCCTAAAACAATCTTTAAACGACCTTCCAAAGCATCTCCAACACCACCCAAGACACAATCTGCAACATCACCTTCACCACTCCCACCACCACCAACAGTCAGTAACCCCTCTAAACCCGACCTCCAAAAGCGTCTCCAACACCACTTCCAACCAAAGAGCGCCCCCTTCCACCAACGCTTTCATATTTCTTAACATCATAGTTACGTTGACGAACACCTTCACTATCACTTCCATCTTCCTCCACACTGAAATTCTCCCAATCATCACTTGTCAAATACTCAGATCCCGAATCCGATCCACTCACATCTGCTCTTATATTTCGTCTGAATAGTCAGAATCAACACTCAGCCTCTTGAACCAGATTTTTCTTGGTGTCAGGTTATAGCTACAAAACGCAGTTGTATAATCCAAGTTCATCTCAGATGTCGTAACAGAACTTACAGTTGAATTACTCTCTCTCTCCTCTGGGAGAATCAAAGTCACCGGCATGTTCCCTTCGAAGAGTTCTTAGAACTGTAAAACATTCTTTCCGACATAACTACTATAACTAAAATATTCCCATGGTCTGTATGCAACATTTGGTATAACGTTAATAAGGATCAAAAGCGTATATCCAGCTGAAATTACTCCAAAATATACGCCCATGGGATTCCTACTCTTAGCAAAGTCAAGAGAAAATTGCCAATTTTAGTGTTTAATACAAGAGCAGCTGATACGCGGATTGATTCTTTAATCTAGACCCCTAACAACGAAGTTCAACTAAGGCTCTACTACTAGCTTAAGAGCTGTTTTTTCGCTTTGGCGGGAAATTTAATTTTGAATTAATATTTGAAAAAAAAAAAAAATATTTTGGGGTGTATATTATGTCCACTGGTCGCCAAAGGGGTGAAGACTTTGAGGAAGTATATTATGTTCATCCGTCGTTAAAGAATTAAGGAGAGAATTGCCATGTGATCCTGCTCATTGACTGGACCATACGGTCACTAGCAATGGTTTCCAGGTCAGCTGGTGGAATCTTGCATTTCTTCAAATTTGACTTTGGTTGTCTTTGTCTTTGTTTTGTCTGCAGCTGGTAAAATACTAGCTAGAGTTAGGTTCATGCTCTTAACTAAACAAATATCTGGATCTGTGCTGTCAGAGACCCCGTGTGAATTTAGGAAGGAGAAAGAGACTTTCGACATAATTTTTTATTTGAAGTAAAAGCAAGAGAAATGTCTATAGCATTATTGACCTAACCAAGGACACTGACAGAGTTCTACGCTATAACAAATATCTGGATTTGTGCTGCCAGAGACCCAGTAAGATTTTAGGAAGGAGAGAAAGAGACTATCAACATTATATTTTTTTTTTTTTTGGGGGGGGGCAAAGGTAGAAGAAATGTCTATAGCAAAATACAGACTTATAAACTGTTTTTATTGACTTTACCAAGGCCACTGACAGAATTCTACGCGAGCTGCTATGGAAGATACTACCAAATACTTTAACATACTTTCCTTATCTTACTCCAAGATATAAAAATCCAAGATTGACTTGGTGAGGCATAGCAATGCACACAAACGGCGATAGCAGTAGTATTAAGTTTAAAAACTTACCCTGTTACACTATTCTTCGACTGATGAAGAATGAATATCGTCATCAGCTAC
>NC_090751.1:54871731-54884231 GCF_036898095.1 Palaemon carinicauda
ACCCTTTTTTTCAGGCGCTTATAAGAAATAAAAAATACAACCCTAAAAATTCTAACTGAAACTCGGGGATATAGTAATGCAACAAGATGTGACAATGAAAGTATTCTTTTTAAACATTTACGCAAGTACATTTGTACTACTGGAAAAAAAAACTATTTCAAAGACACTTACTTAGCAAAGATACTAAAAACAACTACGGATTCTATTCTTAAAATATCTGCATCTACACAATTTCCCCTTTAGCTAGATAACACGATAAACCTTTTCCAATAGAATTGGATAACATGTAAAGATATTTGAAAGTAATAGTAATAGAACTGTGAAACAAGATAGTGCTGGAGCTCTCTATTGGTTGAATGAAAAAAAGTACATTAGACAACTAATGAAATGTACGACGGAAATTTTTTGTCAGACTTTCTTTAATTGTAATACCAAACATCTGCAGTGCATTAATAAAACATTGGAGGATGCTGAAATACTCAGATAACAAGAATAAGATTACCACCACCAAAATAATTTCATTTTGTTACCAAACTAGCTGCTATATAAAACCTGAGTTACATAATGCAATATCTGTTTTTATGAACTTTTCGGATTTTTTATCATCGAGTCTTATACATGTTTTTATGAATTTTTTTCGGATTTTTTATCATCGAGTCGGATACCACCACCAATGTTTTTTTTTTATTGTCTTGATTACTCAACTATATTTTGGGATCGTTGTTTTCTCTGTTGATATCCTCATTACTCAAATATTTTTTTCCGTGATAGTATTTACCACTTTCAATTCTTAACTTCATTAGTATGCATACTGACATCTTGCAGGAGATTGCGAAAATATTAAAATTCCTCGACATTTTCAGTCGAGTACATTCTCCTTCGTCAAGTGAAAGTTTCAAAACTGTCAATGACTCCATTTAAAGGACATTCATAAACTACCCAATAAAGTTTTTTTTTTTTTTTTTTTTTTTAATAAACAGCTCTGACTTTCCCTAACTTATAAATACAAAATCTTTTAAATTCCAAAGATCATGGAAATGGGATGGCAAAAAAATATAATGCTTTCATAAAATGTCAAATTAGCCTACATTTTTCATCTCCCTAAAAGTTTTAATATTCAAGTTATGTAGGAGCCAAAATTTATATAATGAATCTTGTCTATTGCAAAAAGATTTATCTACGTACTATAACTAAAAGATTAAACATTCATAGCTATAGACGTTTATTTCATTATAATTACGAATAATGCAGCAGTATCGTTTAACGGCGGGGTGCCTAAATTCCATGTCGTCATTATAAGGAAAAATTACAAGTGTCTGTTCTCCTAATAAATTTTTATATATCCCAGTTCGATCACGATTGAATAGAAAAAGCCTCAACTAAAAGTCGTTAACAGGCAGACGAACGCACACAGAGAAAGAAACAGACAGAAAGAGGGACAGAGAGAGAATCCTTTCCGCATACCACACCCTCCCTTATCGCCACCCAATTACTCAAATTTTATGACTCCTCTCACCTGAGAATCCTCTAATTTACAACCGTTGCCGCTCGGTGTGTGTCATGAAAAAGTGCTAACGACAAAATGAAGATTTCTTTGTTAACAAAGACAACTGGAAAGGGAAGGGGGAGGAGAGAGAGCTTAGTATATCCAAAGTCTCGTTTCCGTCATGAAATCATCTGAATCTAATCTTCCAAGGCCGCTAAATTTTCGAAAATCAATGACAATGTAGAAGATCCCTAAAAATTACCATTCCTTTAAATCAGTTGTTTTGCTTAATCGTCTAAAGTAGCTGTGCCGATATTACTAGTTGCACAGTCATTTAAATTAATAAATTTGTCTAAAATGGCATATTTGTTTGCTTTACAGCGGCCGATGACCGTAAAAACAGTGTTCGCCACATGGCTTTGTACTGTAATGAGTTAATGGTGTCTTACATAAGGATATTTTTCTACTGCATATATCATATAACTATGTACGCGTAAGCATACATGCATACACGAACGGGCGCGCGTGCACACACATACACATATACAAAAAGGATTATACATAAAGGAGTGCAGAGGAATACATATTATGTAGATATAATAAATTATATACATATACATATATACGATATATATATATATATATATATATATATATATATATATATATATATATATATATATATATATATATATATATATACATACACTATATATATATATATATATATATAATATATATATATACATACACTATATATATATATATATATATATATATATATATATATATATATATATATATATATATATATAACTTGCTAAGCTACAACCCTAGTTGGAAAAGCAGGATGCTATAAGCCAGGGGTTCCAACAGGGAAATAGCCCAGTGAGGAAAGGAAAAAAGGAAAAATAAAATATGTTAAGAGTAACAACATCAAAATAAATATCGCCTATATAAACTATAACAAAAGAAGAGAAAGAGAAATTAAATAGAATAGTGTGCCCGAGAGTACCCTCAAGCAAGAGAACTCTAACCCAAGAAGACCATGGTACAGAGGCTATGACACTACCCAAGACTAGAGAACAATGGTTTGATTTTGGATTGTCCTTCTCCTAGAAGATCTGCTTACCATAGATAAAGAGTCTCTTCTACCCTTAGTAAGAGGAAAGTAGCCATTGAATAATTACAGGGCAATAACCCCTTGGGTGAAGAAGAATTGTTTGGTAATCTCAGTGTTGTCAGGTGTATGAGGACAGTGGAGAATATGTAAAGAATAGGCGAGACTATTCGGTGTATGTATAGGCAAAAGGAAAATGAACCGTAACCAGAGAGAAGGATCCAATGTAATACTGTCTGGCCAGTCAAAAGACGCCATAACTCTCTAGTGGTAGTATCTCAACGGGTGACTGGTGCCTTGGTCAACCTACTACCATACATACATATATATATATATATATATATATATATATATATATATATATATATATATATATATATATATATATTGGTTTATCGTATATCTTCAAAACAAAAATTTTCTACCGGCAGCATAATGCAATGGATGACTGGTGCCTCGGTCAACCTACTACCATATATATATATATATATATATATATATATATATATATATATATATATATATATATATATATATATATATATATATATATATATATATATATATTGGTTTATCGTATATCTTAAAAAAAATTTCTATCGGCAGCATAATGCAATGCCTTTATATCCAAATACATAACTCTTACCCAGTTGGGGAAAGTGATTATTGTTCACTTACATTTAATCACGTTTATGTCATAATTACCAAAGCTTCATATACTTCTCTATCAATTTTTATGATCAAATCAGAATCTAATCAAAAGACCTTAAGCAGGCGAAAACTCCTTTTACAGCAGAGGACACTTCCTTCGTTGCATATTAATCTAATTTCTTATACCCAAGTATCCGTATAAAGAAGATTTTTTTATCAAATGCTCATAAAACCATTATTTCATTTTCCGTAAAATCCCAACATATTAAAATTCAGCTTAAAAAGCAAAGAAAGGACTTATCGTGTCTCTTAAAATTCCAAAACGACGAGACCTCAATACTAAATTAGGGAAGAGAAACAAGACAGCTCGCTTTCACCATCGAGAATAGTGCTCGCAATATACGGTAAGAAAATAATCCACCGTCAATAGTCTGCAAAACAAGACATAGAGAGAGAGAGAGAGAGAGAGAGAGAGAGAGAGAGAGAGAGAGAGAGAGAGAGAGAGAGCGAGAGAGATCGGAAATTGCAACAGTAACGACCTTAATCATCATAAATGCCAAACTCAATATGGAGTTTGAAGGTTTATACGGAAACCTGGAATTCAACGATTTTTTTTTCTTTTTTTATCTTTTGGTTGGGTGATCTCTTAAGCAGAGATGGTTGCACGTATGCCGGGAGAATTTTTGATCTAGTCTCATTATGATAATAGTCATTATTTTGTTATGAACTGGTATGCAACAACAACATTGGTCCCAACTGCATTTTCTTGAGTTGTCCTTTTCGTATGCTTTATTCTCATTTTGATTCGTTAGCATTTGAAACTTCTCATCAAATCATACATACACTAGCATAACCAAATTAAAGTTCAATAGATGTGTATATATAAATGCATTCACGCACACACACACACACACACACACACACACACACACACACACACATATATATATATATATATATATATATATATATATATATATATATATATATATATATATATATATATATAAGATTTACAAATTCTCGATTCGAACATACTTGAGTGATTATATAGTAACATAAATAGCTTATATCTATTCTTGTATGTATTGTATATGGTTACATATAATGGGGTGTGAATAACGTTATGCTTTATTTGAGAGAGAGAGAGAGAGAGAGAGAGAGAGAGAGAGAGAGAGAGAGAGAGAGAGAGAGAGATGAATCAGCAAGACATAAAACGAGCGCTCTTTTGACACGTCCTTCAACTCCACCTTTTATTTCTTGAGAATACCGCAATCTCACCTCATATGCTCCATCCTCTTTGCTAAATGGAAACTCGCCAATTTAGCATACTTCTTTATCACATTTATTTTTCCTTAGCTTTATGCTATCTTATTTTTTTATAATAAAAGAGAAGTTATGCCAAGTAGCGTTCATTGTCAAACGTTGAAGGAAATAAAAATATATACATACGGTATGTAAATAAGTAGGTAATTACTCTAATACTGAATACATTCAAATACCACATTTCTACAAAGCACGCTAAAGCTTTCACTTGGTGCAATGACTAGAATTTGTTAAAAATACCATAATACTGGTCAATGTTTCCGCTCGAGAGAGAGAGAGAGAGAGAGAGAGAGAGAGAGAGAGAGAGAGAGAGAGAGGAGAGAGAGAGAGAGAGGGAGAGAGGACAACCTGTGAGACCACCGGAGTTCAAGCCAAATCACGTAATTTGAGCAATCTTCTAAAGCGATAATCTTCGACCTTAAAAGTACGCTATGCGTTAGAAGCTTACAAAGAGTCCCAACTTTCCTCTTCCTTTCTCCAGAAGGAGAAATTAAATTAGAAAGTCTAAAACAAATAATCATTGTACGCCTTTATAACACAAGCTTTCACTACCATCAAACTAGTGTTACTATAATTATCATTACTAGCTAAACTACAACCCTATTTGGAAAAGTATGATGCTACAAGCCAAGGGGCTCCAACAGAGAAAATTGCACGGTGATTAAAGGTAAAAAGAAAATAAAAAAAAATATATATGAGAAGTCATGAATAAAAAAAATGAAAAACATCTTAAAATAAGTAATAACGTTAAAATAGATCAGTCATATAAAAATTATGAAGAGAAAAATGTCACTTTGTACATCATCAAATCATTCAACGCAAGTTTGATCTTCTGAAGTTCCACAGATTCAACGGCTCGATTAGGAAGATAATTCAGTTAAAAATAATCTCTCGAGATGAGGACTATAAGTCTTCAGAGCTTAAAATGATTACGGTGATAATATAAGTATAAATAGTGATATTTATAATAATTTTTATAAGTTACTGTTATGTAATTGCTCAGGGTCATATATACAGTATATACAGTATGTCTCAAGTACGCAACACATAAAAATCTAATGCAATGTATTTTCTATTATGGTGCTGTAAAAATCAACTGCGATGTAGGAAGTCTCGAAAGAGTCCAGAAGGCATAAGCTAATACGTGGAAGTTAAAGACTGGAAGTGACCTCATCTAAAATGAGTGGTGGTTCGGAAATTAGTTATATCTTAGTAATAATGGGGTTCTTTATGAGAGTTCTTTACATTAAATGAATAGGAATAATCATGGCAACATCTTACAAAATTATGTGAATAAAACTTTCTTTTATTATCAAGATCCTTACGAGCATTTTGGGTCCGAAATATGGTGATGTACAGTTGGAAACACAATTCTTAGTACACCTCTCTCTGAGGAGGCACACCCCTGTCGCACCCTTGCTGCGTGGCGAGTTACTAAAAAGTAAATTTCAGTGTCACTACCGTACGGAGGGACAAAAAGTGCGAACGATACACCTCGTGATTGAACTATCCTCTAAGAAATATTTCAAGACAGATTATACGTATCTAAATGAATCATTAAAAAACATAGACGCAGAACAAACCCACTTCATGAAGCAGTTATTAGCTGTCCACAAAAAAAGAAAATGGGAAATATAGAAAATAATAATAATAATAATAATAATAATAATAATAATAATAATAATAATAATAATAAATATTTAAAATACAAGGCACCAGGAAAATTTGAAATTTTCAAGGTTACAATTCAAATGTTACCCAACATAGCCTTTGAACAATTAAGAGAGATATACAACTAGGCTCTCGCATTTGGGAAATTTTCTAATCATACTCAAGAATACAATAATGATTTTGATACCAAAAATTAAGAAAAAATATGTGCCAGGTAGAGAATTAAAGACCAATATCGCTATTAGAGGTACCTGGTAAAAGATTTGAGAAAATAATTAACAACAGATGGTTATTGTACCTAGAAGGTAATCAGTTACACAATAAAAATCAGCAAGTATTCAGAAAAGGATGGGTAACCTAAATTTCAAAAGCAAATATATATGGAAGTACTGTAGTATCACAAAGAAGAAAATACTTATGCAACCTAGTTTGTAGGGGATATAACCAAGGCATTTGACGAAGCATAGATACAGAGATTTCAATACAAAATATATCTCAACCTTCCAGACATTTTTTAGAAAATTTTATGTAACCTCATTAGAGATCGAACAGCAGCAATCAAGTACAAATATTAAATAAGGAATCTATTCCCGTTACTAAGTGGGGTCGACCCCACAAGGATCTATAATAAATCCATCATTCATATACAGTAATTATACACCAGATGTGACCTCCCCCAGAGAGTACTGTATTGTTGTTTGTTTTTGCAGTTGACGCAACCCAGATAGTTATACACAGGACAAAAAATCGTACACGAAGGGACCCGACTCTGAAGAGGCAAGTAGCACAAAAAACAATGAATCAAAATGAGAGGCTAAACCAATCTTAAAATAAAAAGTGGACGATAAAAACGACTTAATCAAAATTCCAAAAAGTATCAGCCTGCAGATAAACCTGCATACATAATGCTGGATCAACAACCAATAAGTTTCCCAAAATACACAAGAATAATAGGAATACAATTTCGCTCAAAGGAGAATATCAAGACATTCAACAGAAATTATAAGAATAGCAAGAACAAAAAGACTAGGGTAAAAAGGTCTAGGAATATAAACACAAATATCAGAATCTACATCTATAAAGACATAAAATCAATACTAGAATATCCACTAATACCCACGAGTTTAGCATCGACTTCCAATATAAAGGCATTACAAAAATTCCAAAATAAGATACTAAGGTCCGCTGTGAGAAACAATCAAGATGGTGATGATGTAAATATAAAATAAATACACAAAAATACAAAGTAGAACCAATTAATCAAAGGTTTTATAGACAAGTACCCAATATATGGATTAATGTAGCTCAATATGATGGAGAATTAATTAATGGAAGAAACGAAGCAGAAAAGAAAGACTACCCAAGCAGCACTGATCACAACCAATCTACTAATAAAAAATGTTTTGGTGGAAAACATACTTAGTAAAACTTACCGTTCTTGTGGAAAACGTATTTAATAGAATTTACTGTGTAAATAAATTGTAAAATAAAAATTATAATAGTTAAGATTAAGATTAGGATAAGAAAAATAGTAACTGAATGGAATTAGACTAGATTTAATTTGTATATTTCACTGTTGCCCAAACATTATTATACCATATTAACATTAAGACCATTGTAAGAAAAAATTTACCTAATTTGAATTAAAATGATGGCTAAATCACACTTTACATTATTCTTACCAACACTCAACTTTCTAAACTATTCCCTCCCCATGGTTAGCTAGCTCTGTCCTCGTATTTTGCACTTCCGTTACCCATCACCTAAAATAAGGTATACAAAAAGTATATACATAAATAAGAATATTTTATTTCTCGTATTACGAAACAAACTACTCAGACCGGCAATTGCTTATCATATTACAGTCTTCAATTGCAATATTAAATACTTAACTTCTTTAAAATGTTGAACTCGTCGAAAATCAAGAGGTAACCAATGAAGCAGATCATGCTAATCTATCTTATAGTGCTATTACACAAAATAATTCTACATTAACAAATTAGAGTATCAGTCTGTACAGAGGTCATTTACTAAATTTCTTTTCGGGCTTTCGATTATATTGGGTTAACAAAATTTCTTTAAAGTTTCATGCATGCAAACTGAAACCCATAACACAGGGTTCATAATATTGAAAGAGAGAGAGAGAGAGAGAGAGAGAGAGAGAGAGAGAGAGAGAGAGAGAGAGAGAGTTCTATATATTTATCTTTTTAATGTTACGTCAACACAAGTCACATCGTGAAATTCAATCTTCCATTTTATATTTTTTTACAACAATCATTAGCTGGAAAAGGATTGTCTTTGAAGACATTTAGTTTAGCCTCCCTTTCCATATCCCACTGCTTTTTTATTGTGAGAGAGAGAGAGAGAGAGAGAGAGAGAGAGAGAGAGAGAGAGAGAGAGAGAATTAATCGCAGCATGGCACAGAGGTGCATGCAACACCAGGCAGGGAGACATGGAGCCCGAATGACACCGTGGCACATAAGAGGACGAACTTGAGGCACGAGGGGAGAGCGAGATGATTAGAGGTGAACTATAAAAGGGCGACCTTGCAATATCGCAGATTGAAGAGAGTCACGATAACAACGTATAATTACTCAAGAGGAAGGAGGAGGAGGAGGACTGACAGACAAGGCTAACGAAACTGTGGTAAGTTCTTTGACATACAGAGATCTTAATCAACGAGACGTGACTCCGATTCCTGGCAAACATTTGGCAATGTAAAGCGGAATGACAGCGTTTGCTTGTTTTCTTTGTTAAGAATGAAAAACAACTTGATGAAATTGAGCGGGAAGTCAAGAGACAAAAGGGTGGAAAACTAAAAAAATTTATTATTGATATACAAAATTTTAAAATCTAATTCGGCATATTTTTTCAAATCATAGAAGACAATTATACGATAATGAAAGTCGATATCCTGTTATGATTCATTATTTTCAAAGAAATTAAAATAGTAAAGAAAATATCATCTGAGTGAGAAAAGCATGTACAATTATAATTTTCAATAGTTAATGTACTACGTCAACATAAACAAAATGGCCTATTAGAATTAATAATATTAGCTGCAAGGAATAAAACAATTATAAAGAGTAAAAAAGCAGGTATTATTATTATTATTATTATTATTATTATTATTATTATTATTATTATTTGCTACGCTGCAACCCTAGTTGGAAAAGCAAAATGCTATAAGCCCAGTGGCTCCAACAGGGAAAATAGCCCAGCGAGGAAAGGAAATAAGAACAATAGAATATCTTAACTACAGTAAAATAAATATTTCCTATATACATATAAAAACTTTAGCAAAACCAGAGGAAGCGAAATAAGAAAGAATAGTGTGCCAGAGTGTACACTCAAGCAGGAGAACTCTAAAACCCAAGACAGAGGAAGGCCATGGTACAGGAGCTATCGTACCACCCAAGACTAGAGAGCAATGGTTTGATTTTGGAGTGTACTTCTAGAAGAGCTCCTTACCATAGCTAAAGAGTCTCTTCTACCCTTACCATAAGGAAAGTAGTCACTGAACAATTACAGTGCAGTAGTTAACCCTTTCGGTGAAGAAGAATTGTTTGATAATCGGTGTTGTCAGGTGTATGAGGACAGAGGAGAATCTGTAAAGAATAGACCAGATTATTCGGTGTATGTGTAGAGGCAAAGGGAAAATTAACCGTAACTAGAAAGAAGGATCCAATGTAGTACTGACTGGCCAGTCAAAGAACCCCATAACTCTATAGCTGTAGTATCTCTATGGGTGGCTGGTGCCCTGGCCAACCTACTAACAAAAATACTAGTTACCACTTACTTTGCTTTGCTTCAGAAATATACAGTGTCATTTCAATTGTAACAGCTTTTACGCAAGTTCCTACATTTCAATACTTGACAAATGCATTTGAAATTAATAATAGGGAAAGAGGATAAATGAGACGAGATAAGATGATTATCGATATATACGTAACAACAACTTATATAATACGAATAACTAATTAGTGGCTTTTGGAATGATACACAAACAAGGAATGAAAAGCGCTAAAGGAGAAAGGAGGGCGTATCAAACTCGGTTTTAACCCACATTCAAACATTTTTTTTCCACCTTCAAATCGTGCCCTAGTTTTCATGGATTCGGATCACAAGGTTAATCAGCGCTACGAAGGAACACTGAAAGCGTTCTGGTTCGGAAGAATTCCGTCAAAGGTAAGCAAATTGCATATGGTTAAAAGATCAAGGTAAATGAAGACTGAGCATTGTTCGTTACTTAGCAATTACACTTCCACTTGCATTTTTACTTTTTTTGGTAGGTAGCATTTAATTGAAGCAATAGCCATGTAATCAGAGCGATTTTAACAATATTGAAGATAATAAAGATAAGAATATTTTAAATCTTGAGGTTAAAGGATTGCTGGTTATCCGTCTGAGGGTGAAGTGAGTTGGGACCTGGCAGGAGGACCGATCAGGTATAACAAAAAGGTGTGATCTGATGGGTCGGACTGTGGGAAAGGTTTTATTTACGGGATAGGAAAGCCGTCGAAAACTCGTTCTCAAATAGTCCCTCACAAGTGTAGCGCGAACATAATGTATCCCTCCATCGGCAAAAGAGCGTGGATTGGGGCAAAGTTCGCCAGAGGAGAGGTGGGGAGTGACAGGGCGTTTTACCTTTAACGCGTTCTTGACATGATAAAACCTCTCAGGGCGAGTGGCGGCTATCTTTCTCTTATCGACTCGGCTATCAAAGCTATCGGCCTGGGCCATCGCACGTCCCTTCGCCACGAGATCTTGATATAGAATCGGAATCACTTATGCTCCAAGACGTATACCGTCACGATTACGAGATGCGAAGAAAATCGGTCGATATATTTCTCCTCAACTAGGGAATATGAATATCCTTTCACTTATGTTTGTAAGAATAAATATACTGTATGATTACGTCCGTATATATGGATGCAAGCACACACGCACGTACTTGTGGGTGTATACACAAACACTCATAAATGTACAATATACATATACATACATACATATATACATTTACACTCATATATATATATATAAATATATATATATATATATATATATACACATATATGTATGTATATATATACACATATATGTATGTATGTATATATATATATATATATATATGTATGTATGTATATATATATATATATATATGGTAACTGACAAAACAATTACGGAAAATCTCTCTCTCTCTCTCTCTCTCTCTCTCTCTCTCTCTGTATATATATATATATATATATATATTTATATATATATATATATATATATGTATATATAAACACTTGTATATGGTTTGTGGGTACTGATGTTTGCATGCACTGTACTTATGTACATTGTGTTGAACGAGTGAGTGAGCACGAGCGTTATGGCATGACCATTCATTTAAGAAAAATTTATAATCTTAAAAATTTTAAAACACATAGCCTACTATCCTTTGGCATATACAGTATACATAAATTCTAGATCTTCCACATGAAGTGAAGATGAAACTTGAGATTGCAGACTTCAAAGACAGTAAAATCGAAAGAAAGAACTGATAACTGACATTTTGATGAATATTGGAAGGAAAGACATCACACCAATGATTTCCAAAACAGAGGATACTTTGCGATAAGATGAATGACGAATGATACCTTACGATAAGATGGATGATGAATGATATTTTACTCACGTTCTTACTGAGAGAGAGAGAGAGAGAGAGAGAGAGAGAGAGAGAGAGAGAGAGAGAGAGAGAGCTGAATGGTGCCATTAGCCTTTGAAGAAAGGGTAAATAAATAACAATGAATAATATGCAAAACTAAAACGTTGTATCTTCTAAAATTATAATCTGGGGATACAGTAACGAAGAAACAAGACTTCCTCTTAAAAGCTTTTATTGGTAAATGGAAGTTATGAAATGCAATCATAACGTAAATGACATCGAACAGAATAGAAAAATGGTGCTACTATAGCGTGAGGTCTACCACACTATAGCGTGAGATCTACCTCCCGTTTGTACTATAGCGTGAGGTCTACTGCTGAATTATTCGTCCCTCGTAGATAAAACACATTTCATACATTTGTTTAAGCAATAAACATCTAATTTAAACATATCTTAGAAATGACTTAAATAGATCATTGGATTTCTAATTACATTAAAACAGGAATAAAGGTAAAAATAAACATGTTATCGTATATTTCCATACATTTATTCTAGCGATTACACTCTTCGTACATCAAACATGTTATATATTTCCA
>NC_090751.1:54891731-54896731 GCF_036898095.1 Palaemon carinicauda
GTATATAAAGTCCAGAAAGGAAAATCATTATAAAACACAGTTTCAGTTTAAAAAAAAAAGGCAATGAGACAATTAGAGGATAAGAAAATAAACACTAATATTTAATCACAGTGGTCAATTAAAAAAATCAAATAAAAATCCTTTATCTTTAAAAGTAGTCTATGAAAACTTGTTCATATCATTAATTAAATTTTGGCCTCAGAGGGATATAAATGCATCATATCATTGCTTCCATTTTTTGATGATGCTTGTATTTCAGACAAATCATAAGCAGAGGCATGTCTGTTACATATGCACCCAGAAAATCTTAGTAATGAAATACATCTTTATTGAAGGGTGAAATCCCTGCAGATTTGAACCCCACCAAGACAATAACAGGAATCACAGCAAGTGGTTATGTAGTGGAAACTGCGCTTGGAATGTCCATACATACTCATAGTAGAACTCTGATGATTTGTAATACAAGAGTCTCTGAATCTATTTACATACTCTTTTCTTTAGTGGTTCGTAAACACTTGCATCAAATGGTTTATCTTATAAGAACAATGTGGAGGGAATGAAGGAGCAACAATTCCATTTACCTTACAATAATCAAGGCCATCTGTGGGGAGAGGAAAGTCATAGGTGTTTAGTAACAAAAGGTGTTCTTTGGAACATTTAGTATGTTTCACAGAAAGCTAAAAAACTCAAAAAAAGAAAATTAGACTTTCATCCCCCGCATGAATTGTCAGCTCCAAATCTACTAGAAGGGCCATTAGTCAAAATATTATCGCGGTAATGCAAGTTAAACAACTAAAGGTTGGATTGCATTACCAATTACTGAGACAAGAGATCCTTTTTCTGTTGAGGTCATATTTCCAACTTGCTTAGAACTTTTACGAACAACAACTTTACCAGGCTTCTGAACTTTTATTGCAATTGTCCCATCCATGTTTCATATGTCATCTGGAGTAAACTCATAGCAATTTCGGACATATTGTATATTGTCGAAAAACATGTCCATATATGTCTTATTAAAATTTGTTGGTCATGAAAGGGCGGTTGCTTCTGGTGATCTAATTGATAAGTCCTTATTTCTTAAAAAATAAAAAATAAAAATAACAGAGAACCGGTCAGCACCAGCCATCTAATTTTCTGTCCAGGAATTCGGAATAGATTTGTTGCCATGTACAGCATTCAGATATGAGAATTTCTTTACGTCCTTCACAGATAAACCATAATAAATATAGACTACATATCTAAGATATATAGGTAGCTTCTTTTCACACTCTTTAGAAAATACTTATCTGTAAAAGATGAACTTCCTTTAGTCAACAGCTGCTCAGTTATTGAAGTATTAAAAATTGAATGCCAAAATCCTTTGCAACACCTCTTGTGCTTAAACTTTACACATTTGACAGCCTTTAGTGACACATCAAATGGAGTTGAGGCTCGTTTAGTTTTTCTTTGGTATGTTTTAGCCATGTCTGAGAATCAGATAAGAAAAATATTCCAATATTGTCCAAAATTGACGCTCCGAGAATAGAGAATATGTATGTGGGACAAGTTGGCACAGTCCCACCTTGCCCTGTTCGTGCTGTGCCAACACGCCCCAGCCAAGAAACTTATTGAAATGATATCTAATCAATAACCTAACTGTGAGGAAGCTTAATCTTACTGTCAAATTATTCTCATATTTCAAGCCATATCTTAGCAAGAAATCACTCGGCACGTCAAGTAATTTGGCAAATGTTTCAACAGAGAAGTAGTTACTCAGATTTTACTTGACTTCAGCAAAATCAAATTTTTGTCCATAAGTCAACTCTCCTATACAGTATCCTGATAGCAGTTTCTTGGTAGCTGAACAAAGTGTAATGACCACTTAGTGGTGATATCAGAGCAACCTATCGTCAAACAAAATATAGCAATTATGCCAACATGCCCTTGTAGCCAACTAGCTCCGGTCTCCTATACACACACACACACACACACACACACACAAAACAATAGATGCAGCCATTTCTAGTCCACTGCAGGACAAAGGCCTCATGTCTGGAGTTTGGCTAGTTTACACTAATATGCTGGCCAATGCAGATTGGTGATGTTGAGAGATTTTTGTCTGATCGCTCACAACAAACCAACATTGTATAGGTGGCCCTGGCTAGTATAGCTTTGCTTATCTTAACGATACGCAAAACCTTTCACCACGTTATGGTATCCCCACTTAGACATAATTTGGCACAGTTACCAGTGCACATGAAAATATATCATGCATATTCATGCATATACACGTTTTTCCTTCATAGCACTAGTCATGACTGTTACCCTCCCGTTTATTAGGTACACTGTCGACAACATTAATTTTCCTTTGTGTCAAAGAGGTAATAATATATGCGTTTTCTTAAGCTTCAACTATTTCTATGATAATATCCGAAAAGATAAATTAGTATGTCTTGATTTAGCATTTCTCATCATACACCAACGAATGATGCATCCATTTTAATGGGTTGAAAGTTTCATAACTCAATCATATTTCACACTATACCATTTTACCCGTTCCAGCGTAATTGTTCAGAGATAAATGAGAAGATTTGTTTATGAGAGGTGAGATGAAGGCGGATTGGTGGTTTCATTGACTGGATGAATAACTGCTTTGACTGTCTAACCACAACCTAGCCTCGGATAAAGATGCCGATAAAAAGTGCAGTGGTTGTTGGGCCACGGGGTATGTCCCATATACAGTATAAAAGGAGTCGGGGAGAGATCCATACCTAGAATTATACTCTCTCTCTCTCTCTCTCTCTCTCTCTCTCTCTCTCTCTCTCTCTCCTTTTCTCACACAGGGTAGGGAGGAGGAGATGATAATGTAGAGCATCGAGATAAGGCCATGCCAGAGTAACTTAATAGCGGTATCATACATTGCAGGGCCGGACGGTGTGAGAGCGATTTTACAAAGGGTCATTATTCATAATCGCCTGCTTTATGGAGGAATACCGCCAACTCCTCATCCTGGCTTTTTTTCTTTATTACGGATTAATTGTGCGTTTCTCTGTGCGCATGCGCGCGCAAGAACACGTTTCATCGACATTAGGTGTGCAATCATGATTCATATCCATCGTCTGAACCCTTTTCCTTGTTATCTTTGGGGTTTTCTTTGATAAACTTCGGCGATAACCGTTACACACTTACTATTTGCTGGGGATTGCTTTAATGAAGGCAATCTTATTCTCTGAATTATACTGATCTTGAAATTGTCATTTTTATTATATCAGAATTATTTGATTTATTTCGTCACAATTTACCTGTTGTTTTAATGATAAAGAGATGTGGACCTTCATAAAGGGATTTTACATAGAGCATTATCCCAGGCGAAGAAATTTCAAAATTTCAACTAATCATTTAAGATTCAAAAGTTCATTTTGTTAAAGAGATTTGACATGTTATCTAAAGGAAGCTGCATGCATATCTTTGAAAATAAAGATTCCCTCACACAACTTATTTCGTTTTTATTCTTACAAAAACTTACAATGAAGTAATTCCTATACTCACGAACATAACATAGGAGGCCGAGGCGTGTCACAGGCTTCTTGAATCTTACTACAACCCTCCTCCCCACATGAATCAAATTAATTGCATTAATCGCTAAAGATCTATTAAACAACTTCATTGTTCAAGAGTTCTCCCACCTTACAGTTATTAAGGGGTTGGAAACAACCATACAATTAGAATGGGGAAAGTTTATGTTCACCTCCACAGGATCTGTCAAGGTATCTAGGGATCCACTTCAAAGTGCCAATTATATGAGTCCTTAGTAATTATGAATGGAAGCATCCTTGACTACTCCTTCGTGAGGGCACTAAAAAACAAACCGTGCAGAATGACTAACGTAACTCAAGGTACAAGCAGCTTGAAAGGAGAAATATGAAATAATGAAAGTGTACACTCATACGTTCATAGGATATTAAAACTGCCAAGTAATTTGCTAAATCGGACAGTGATGTGCTGGGCTTGTATAGTTAGCTGAGAATATACCTCTTATGACTTAGGGGAGATAGTATAGATCTTTAGTTAAGATCGTCATTAATGCGTGTAAGGTAGATACACATGGTACAGTAAATTGAGAAATGGGAATAATTGCAAATGGTACTGATTAACCGAAACAAGAAATTTGGCGCTATTTAGCAAACCTAAAAAGATTAAGGCTTGATGTTGCTAGTTGTAACTCCATAAAGCCAATATTCAAAATAATGAACAGCTTTTAGTCTTTCTAACCCATATTTTTTTACGCCTTCCAATTATACAATTTGTTTTATAACATTTCGGAATAAAGCGCAAAATTTCGAATTACATTCATGTTCTTTCTGAATTCGGCGAAGTAACTCTACTTCACTTTAATAGCGTTGTAAATTACTTATATCGACATCAAGACGATCCATATTTTCCCTCTGAATGGAATGGTAAACCTAACTGAAAGCGTCTGAAACGTCAGGTGACCACATGATCTAACGACCGGCGTAGAAAACAACAGTTGAAATCAATTCCATGTACGAGTTGGAATACAATTACACTATATAAAATATTTCTAGTTTATAAAGGAATATGACTAAGGTGTATGGTACTAAACGACTTCTGATAAATTTCCATAAAAGGGATTTCTTTAATACTGTAAGGAAAAATGACGATAAACTGAAATGCTTTACGAAAATACACATTATTTCCTTAAACCTATTAATAAAAATATAGATCTATTAAAATAAATTACGAAAATAACACCTGATGTCTTTACCACCGTAAATGAAGACATATATCTAAATGTTGTTAAAATATACTTTTTCAATATCTTAATAAAACATGGAATACGTGTTGTTTATCTAGTACATTCAGAGCACCAATTTGAGAAAGAACAGGTTTGAAATAAAGGCATACGGTGAACATGAAAGTATGATAGATTATTCCCATTGCTGATGGTTATCATCTTATTAGCAGTCTTCGGACTTTCAAGGACTCTAATTCCTATTTTT
>NC_090751.1:54909231-54911731 GCF_036898095.1 Palaemon carinicauda
TTATTTAGGTTTGATACAAGTGGAAGATGGAAGTAACGACGAACGATACAAGAGTAGATCGAGCTGGTTTAAATTTTAAAATGCATATGGAAATAACAGTTGATACACAAGGAGCACAATTAAGTAGGTGAACATACAAAACACGCCAGGAGATAGAAAAAAAAATACTAGTGAAAGATTCTGTGGTACAGTGGTGGAAGTATAAACGAGTGTTTGTAAGGTGTTTAAAAAATAAATTGTTAGGAAATTCTTCCACCGTGTAAAGGTAAAAGTGATAAGAGTCATGAAGGCACAACAATAATGTTAACCTAAAAAGGGGTATGTGAATTCAGTGTTTCTATGTATAAGTTATGCAACAAGTTTAAAAGTTCAAGAAAACGCGGATGAGCAGCCCGGTAGAGTAACGAGAACTTGGAATGTGAAGGAAATTCCCCCCTAAATATCGATGAAGTCACTGGCAGCAGGGTGATGCATTAGGTTTAAGGCGATAGACAAGATTTTTTTTTCGGCTTCTACTCCTGACGCCTGGCGGATGATCTTACTGATTTTAGTATGGACCGGCAGGGGTCACTGGCCTTAGTTAGATAGGCATTGCGCATCACAAGGAACTGGCAATCCTTTGATGAATCTAGTTATTGTATCCTCTATGGATTTAGTCTAACAGAGGCCCTTTACGTCGTCAATAGACGTAGGAGGAGATGATGATGATGATGATGATACGCATGAGCCTGCAAAAAAGCTTATCATCTCTTCTATACAGTAAAGAGCAAGTGTCTGGTTATATATATATACATATATATATATATATATATATATATATATATATATATATATATATATATATATATATATATATATATATATTGTTTCCAGTCACTCTCAGTGAGAGAGGGTACCCTGAGGGGAGAGGGGAGGGGTTGGGAAGGGTTGACTGTGCGCCCGCATATCTAAATGTTTAGACGTGGTTACTGACGGGACGCGTACACCATTAATATGATAAACAGGCAGCGTGGAGGATGTATACTATAGAATATAAGTTGTTAATAGCAATTGCCAGTTGTCATACGAGAAGCAAAAAATGCAATATAATAAATAGACCGGAGTGACATGTTTGATGTATAAATAGCTATGAGACAGTATTTATTCCTTTACTTATTTATGAGTATATATAGCTGATGATGGTAAGACGGTCAGTAATAGAATGGATGAAGCAAGGAATGTAACAAGGTGAAGATTGAGAATAGACCTGAAGTGTGTATCGAAAAGAGAATGTAAGAAAGGATTGTTGAACCAACTCTCCCATGTTAAAGTTAAGTGTTGATGCTGAGTGAAAACAAATGATAAACAGCTGGAGCTCTTGATATGACTAGTAAGGGTATTTGTTATATGTGGCGTAAAGGGAATAGGAAAAGTAGAAATGAGAAAATACAAGTAATTTCGAGATTTAGAAGAGAGGGGGGGGGGGAGAATGAAGACCCATGGTGTAAAAAGAGTAGTGGATTGGAAAAGAAGGGTATATATAACGAGGGATGCAAGAGAGCGGAAAAAATGAGAGATAAAAGGCTCAGTATTTGTAAAGAGGTCTAAACACGCTGCTGATGAACCACCCGTATAGTCGTATGAATCAGCCAATGGAAGTTTTCTGCACATGGAATTCTTCTGCAATTAAGCAGTTAAATATGAATATATAGAGGAAAGTGTTGTTTTGATTTTTTACTAATTAACTTCCAGAAGGGAAACCAGGTTAAGGTTGAAAAAAAAAATCTTCACAATGAGCTGCCTAAAGCACTTTATATGGCGAGATTGATAGTTTACTTCACTTACTTTCCATACATGAATAATTAAACAGAATTGACACTGCAGCAAATGTATGGTAAAAAATCCTCTCAATATTCTCTAAAACGAGAGAGAGAGAGAGAGAGAGAGAGAGAGAGAGAGAGAGAGAGAGAGAGAGAGAGAGAGAGAGAGAGAGAGAGAGAGAATTTTAGCATTTGCTCCAAGGAAAATCAATTACCTTAATTTTGCTACTATCCGATTAAATGGAAAAAATACATGAATACGTACGCCTCAAAGATTTACGAAAGAATGAGTAAAACGACCCCGGTTAATAATATCCCTCATCTTCAGAGAGAGAGAGAGAGAGAGAGAGAGAGAGAGAGAGAGAGAGAGGAGAGAGAGGAGAGAGAGAGAGAGAGAGAGAGAGAGAGTTTCCTAATCATGATTCAGTTGACAAGAATTTCATCATGTGATGAAACTTACTATCATTACATCTTCACTGAGATTATGTCCCATACAACAAGCCAAGGTTGATTAAATTACTGATCCTACTAGAGCCGTATCTTTGATTCCTTATCTATATAGAGTTCTTGGATGACTAAAAGATAAGAAAAAGGTCATTCTGTAACAATGTATGGAACTACCCTTGGCAGCAGCCTCTAAAAAAGTGATTGCCTTAACGTAGTTAAGAACTTGACTAGGAATCCGGTTTAGTGTGCACAAT
>NC_090751.1:54924231-54931731 GCF_036898095.1 Palaemon carinicauda
AGTTATGATTGTCTAGAAAATCAAAGTAATCTAGACACTGATTTTTGCTGAATAATAATTTACTTTCTTTGTTTCTATCACTAAGAAAAGCGGAGTTACTATTGTGACAGAGTTGGAACTTGGCTACAACTTTCGTATAACATCATAATACAATTTGAGCCAACTTTGGTGCTCTATCTTCGACCTTGTCAAAGTTTTTCAAGGTTAAAGGCTAGAAATTAATCTTAATATAATGGCAACAGCACCGCTCAAAATGTTGAAATCTTCTGATTAAGGTAAGCTAAAACGACTCAAGGAATGATAAGAAAATATAAGAACCCAAAGGTTTTTGCTCTTACACAGCGTTGCATTTTGATTCTCAATTATACTAACATTTTTATGCTAATTACGAGAAACTAATTTTATAACTTGCGGCGAATTTATTTAGACATGGCAAAGAAATAGATAAAATTAAACTTAAGAACTGGAGATAACTACAATATAAAAAAGTATTTACATTGCGACTAACTTGAATAAATAGCCTAAATTTATTTAGCAGAATAGCCTTCACAATTATTACTTTTTCATATACTTCCAGCCGTTAAACACCGAAGTGTATTGAAATTTACTTCCAAAAATTACATTCTTTTTTTAATAACATTCATATGCTTCTACAAAGCAAAAACATCCTAAAGTTACAATATTGTTTGATTACACACCAATTGACAGAAGACTTCAGTTTCAGGTCTGAGCATTTCAAGATTTTGAATTTAAAGATGAAGAAAAGAAAGAAGAGGAGTGTCACTGGCCTTGTAGCAGGTATCTAACTGGCTTGCCCTCATCCGTTCCCAGCCTTTCGAAAACTTTTGTGATAGACCCACGAGGCAATCCATCATGATAATCTACCTCTTGTTGTGAACCTGTTGCATATCTATTGATCGGCCGATCCTTCGCATCTGCCAAATACCTTTCAAGATGCTCGCTCATGTATGGGCAAGGATTTACCATAATGAACATAGCTATTCCAGAGTGGATCTCTTCTGGCCCATTTTACTCTTTACTGTCTATCGAAAATTATTCAAGAGCTGGGTAACATTCAAACTAGAAACAAAAGGGTGAAAGCATCGCTCAATAATAATACGGTCCCATCACTATGAGTTTTTTTTTCTTTATAACCATGAATGAGCTAAATTAAATCTCCAGTACATTTACAACGTAATCTAAATACCTTCCAAGATAATCTAGCTATATATACACATTAACTTGATGGTCCAATAAGAAGCATGAGGGAATTTTAAACGGTAAAATAATTATAACAACAAAACAATATAACAATAACTTTAGATCGATGGTTTCATAAATTTTTATTTCTAAACGCCTAAATATTATGAAAATAGAAAATGTTTATGAATTCGTTTGGCTGTTACATAAACAATCAATAGCTCAAGAAACTTAGAACAAAGTACAGCATAAATGTCGTAACAAATTACTCCTAGAAGGCTACATTAACTTGATAAGATATTCTCTCTCTCTCTCTCTCTCTCTCTCTCTCTCTCTCTCTCTCTCTCTCTCTCTCTCTCAAAAATAACAAAATTTGACGAAAAAATTACACTGGATGAGAATAATCTAAGAAGATGAACACCTGCAGAAAGCTAGTTAAGCACAAATACACTATGAAGTGATCGCTTTGGCTCTGCATTCGGTGACGGTATGATTCATATGGACCCTTATTAATAGATTTATACCATTAATTAAAAAGAGAAGAATAAAAGATACATGAGACCATGGAATGGGGATTTAGATTTGGTCACGAATATAAAGTTAAACTATATATTTTAGCCTGGGACTTCAAGTCCTTATTTCTCTTGACAATCTACTAAACCAACTGCTTTGGCCAAGTTCTTGTAATTCTGATGAGAACATGTTTCTTTAGATATTGAATTTGGTCTGTTTATATAATAAAATCATGGAAAGGGGAAGACGGGAATGAAAACCAATTACAAAAAAATGTGACATCTATCTTCGAAAGAAGATAAAGATAAAGACTTCCACAAATTGACCGAACAACAGCAACTATAATGATAATAATAAAAGTAATATCATTAATAACAATAATAACAATTTACCTACCCACATATGATTAATACACAATCAGATATAATAGTAAATACAAAACAGAAAACAAAACTTCAAACTACCTAAACAAGAGGCGAGTTCACGATAACAATCATTATTTATCTATGCTGGGTCAGCAAGCATCTCGCAAGATATATTGAAGGGTACCACACTTTCGAATAAATTTCTATTCAAGGGCCTTTCTGCACAAGTCCAGCGCATGAGTTCATACTTATGACACAGATGGAAAAGACCGAAAAAACCCATTCATCAGTTGACCATTTAAAGGTCTCATGACAGTCACGACCGATGCAAATGATAATTTGCAACACAATCCCCTTAATCAATCGAACACTATCAGGCTTGCAACCACAAGTGACTAACTTCATGAAACATGATCAGATTTGCAACTCAAGAGCAAGTCATAAATATCCCCTCTCATTAACTGTGCTCAGGGGACAAGCACACGAGCCTACAACCCACGACTAGCTGGTGCAAGCATGCAGTCTACATGGAGAATTATCATTAAATATACTTCCCAGAGGGGCTGCACGAGAGAACAGACAGGAGAAAATAGTCGCCATGCAGTTACCATATGGCCTCTGGAAATTAAATCCAATATATGACCTGATATCTGACGTTTCATTGCGCAGAAAAAATCCTAAAAAGGATAATGATTTAAAATTTAATCAATATTAAACCCGAAATATTCATATATGCATTATGAAATTACGAAGGATATCGTCATTTTTAATGGGAAATTTGGGTCCTATAGAAATAATGTTTTATTCAAAATTTTTGCACCAACATCACTGTGGCAGTAAAATACAAAAGTAACAAAAGCTAGATGATTACATCACGACATAAATATCTGAGCAAACACGACTTGGAGCATCGTTAGTTAGCTAATGGTGTAGGTCAGCCTTGAAGGGGACCAGACCAATGAAGACCCGTTTGCTGGTTGGCGCGGGGTCAGTCGGTCGGTCATACTCTGCAGACCGCCGAAGATGCATATATTCTCGGCATTCATCAGGGATTTTAATGAAGACATTATCAGCTTTACTTGCAGCATATCTTGAACGGTCTTGTTTACGATATGGCTTTTCCTTGACGCATTTAAAAAAAAAAAAAAAAAAAAAAAAAAAAAAAAAAAAAAAAAGGGCGAGGGAGAGGAAAATGGATGACGGTGCCCTAACACCACAAAATCCAAAATAAAAAATGTTGAATATATCCTTCATAGCAAACAGAGGCACCCGACTGCGGAAAGACTCTTGATATCATAAATCTTTGTATGGGCTATGATGTATTCCCGAAGCCACAAAAGAAAATTTTATACCGGCATAATTTATCCGTACCTGTGTTATTTCACGCTATTCGTTACATGCACACACGCGAAAACACCTCTTGGCCTAATATGCATAACAATCGGTCCTTATGAAAATGATGAATAGATCCCGATTCAAACTTTCTAAAAGTGTTCATAAAACATATATATACATCAGAGAGAGAGAGAGAGAGAGAGAGAGAGAGAAGAGAGAGAGAGAGAGAGAGAGATGCAATCATGACCTTTAATACGAAAAGTACTCTGGATCAGATCTCAAAGATGAAAGACAAAAATTTCTCCACCTGTTGATAAGTTTAAAAAAGAAACGAAATTAGGAAAAATTATGAAATGTAGATAACCAGATCCCCCGATCCCCCTCACCTGGGAGAGTCTTAATGAAGTCGTCAAGGGTGTTCGACGAACATCTGCTCACAATCACCGTAGAATACCGCACTATTTGTATGACGCCACAAGGCGCGCCTTTAAATCATCTACGTTGACAATAAGCCTCAATAATTATTTATGTTCTAAGGTGTGTAGGAGGAGGAAGAGAGAGAGAGAGAGAGAGAGAGAGAGAGAGAGAGAGATGAGAGAGAGAGAGAGAGAGAGAGAGAGAGAGGTAGTTCAAAAGGTGGCGAGTCCGAGAACGCGAACAAGAGGTCATAAATAGAGGAGGAGAATAAAATAAATAAAGCGACAGAGCCGCCACACTTATCATTTGTAATTTCCGTCGAAGGATTCTGAGGCTAACAAGATCGTGCCTGCGTCCCTAAGGAGTTTCAAATGGCGCTACGTCGGCGCCTGCCACATAAACTAAGTTCCAATAATAAAACGGGCCCAAACGCGTTTGCTTACGGCGGACGCTCTTCCAATTTGCTGTCTTCGGTGGAAGATTAATGGGCTTTAGTGGAAAATAGCGTAACGCAAGAGGGGTATTTGGATAATTAGTGAGCCATGTTTAAAACGGAAGAAAATGGAAATGGAAGACTGGTTCGAGGAAGGAAAGAGATGAATGGCTCTTCCAAATCTTAGGAGGTAAATAAAGAGTGGGATTATTAAAGAATGGTCCAACTAGAGGAAGAGAAATATAGGTCCAATTAGAATGAACAGGTACGTATACATACACACACAAAACATAAGTATAGATACACAATTAGAGTATATATACACAGAGAAACGGGATTGTTTAAACTAACAACGTTAATTTTTCCATGCTTTAATCACCAATTACGACTATATGTAAAATACATAATTAAAAAAAAGTATATCTTTTATTCTAGGCTATGCAGCTGTTATTGGGGTTGAGTAGTCTTGCTATCAAATATTGCAACAAGATTTGCATTATTTAATGAGATGAAAAATTATATATCTAATATTTTCTTCCGTGTTATAAAATCGGTTAACCACACAGAATGATCTTGCATTTATGCTCGTTGCAGATATTAAAGGGGACTTGTGAAATAACTAAAAGTTTTATATGGTTCAGAGGATTTTTCCTTCTTTTGTTTTTTCGAGTTTACAGAAAATCTTCCGTTATTCACATCTGAAGTAGGGACAGCATAACAGAACATTAGGCGTTAAAATAAATAAGGTAGAGCAACTTGAAATCTAATTAAACAGGTGTGTAGATGTATTTAAAGCGACTAATGCTGTGAAAATTATACTTCACAGTGGTTCATTGTATGATTTTTTCCCTTAAGACCCACATTTTATGCACACTGATAAATGACATTATATATATATATATATATATATATATATATATATATATATTATATATATATATATATATATATATATATATATATATATATATATATATTGAGAGGAAAGGGGGTGAAGAAAAGAATTATCATAGGCTTTTGTGTGTGTGAGAGAGAGAGAGAGAGAGAGAGAGAGAGAGAGGAGAGAGAGAGGAGAGAGAGAGAGAGAGAGAGAGAGAGAGAGAGAGAGAGAGTCGAGTATGCTGAAAAGGGGAAACCCATCATAATTCGTATTTGAAAATTTTGAGCCGACTGTTAGGTCACAATATATCACAGCAATAAGTTAAAACGGACCATAACGAGAAAATGTACATATCTAACACCTTCTCTCTCTCTCTCTCTCTCTCTCTCTCTCTCTCTCCTCTCTCTCTCTCTCTCTCTGAAAGAAAATAAAAACAGTTTATACACTTTCTGCAACGTAAGCCAAGTTGCCAACTAATGTTGAGAGGGAAATAGAAATGCCAATTCTAGTGACTGGTACACACACGGTGATGTAAAATCTCATAAAACTGTCAAGTACACTTGAACAATTAGTATCTTATATCAAAACAAAAAAAAGAGAAGAGAAAGACAGAAATTCTTATCCAAAAATTACGGAAAAACCTAGCATAGCAACTATATAGAAACATTTTATGCTTTAAAAATTTAGACATATTAGTTACAAGAAAAAAATAACAAGAATAAAAGGAAAACTTGCATGAAAAGCATTTAACTAACATAAAAAAAGTCAGTTAGAGAATTTTCCATAATAAAATATGTGAAGACCAAATGAATAAGATGACAGCTCATGATTATCAATCTATGTTACTGTCAACTCCAATTCAATAGCGAAAAAAAAATCAAGCACAGGAGACGAGAAGCATATATATTGAAAGATGATATGCAAATGAAAATTCATGTATAAACTCACAGCATCTAACTTACGACATTAAATAATGGCAAACTAAAGAATACTGGTTGAGCAATGACAAAACTAAAGATAGATTAAGCATAATATATATAAAAAAAAATCTCCTGATAACTTATTGAAAATAATAATGATCAAAACCTGGCCATCAAATAACATATCCAAGAACTAGCCAAGGTTGTTACTGATCAACAGCCATGCATAGGTTTACGTAATAACTTTAGCGGTAGCAAGAGGCAATTCACATTAGGGCCACAATAAATGTAGCTTCAGGGATAATGGAAGTTTTCCGTATTGACAAAAGAATAAACAGTTTTGACACCATTAGCTATCCCATAGATAATATATATTAATATGAAGGAAAGTCTTGCAGTTACACATTATCAACTACTAGCTTCATTGAAAAATGACAAATTAATTACATAACTTAATAGAACACATAAAACGATCCATAACATTTCTTTATACTTTTTGCTAACAAATATCTCAAAAAGAAAAATGACAAAAATACCGGAAAAAGCAAAACAATAAATCCTCCCTTCCTACCATTTAAAATATTCACCAAGGACTGCACAGGCAATATGATGTCCACGTGAGCTTAAATGGCAAGGTGATAAAAAATTAACTAATATGAACGATACATTCTTTGTTCTTTTTTTTGTACAAATTTCTCCTTTATAAGTTTGACTGTACGGGCATCGAATTGTGATGAAATCTTTAGAACATTTTTTTTCTTTTTTTTTTTTCTTTTCTTGTAATTCTTTTTTTTTTTTTTTTTTTTTTGACAAGCAATTTTAGGTGTTCCTGTTAATTGCTTTTTAGACACCAGTTAATCAATGCCTCATTTGTTTGTAGTCTTCCAGACGGATGGATTTATTGTTTTCCATGAAAATTTTCAAAATAAAAACTCTCCAAAGTTTTCTAAGCATGTTAAGCAGTGTGAAAATATTTGCTAGTTACATATAAAAGTCATAACATATTCATCAATAACAGTAGAGAGAGAGAGAGAGAGAGAGAGAGAGAGAGAGAGAGGAGAGAGAGAGAGAGAGAGAGAGAGAGAGAGAGAGAGAGAGAGAGAGAGATTGTAAATATAGAAATCCTTATAAATGTAATTGTAATTATTTAGATGGTAAAGTTTACTGAATCATTTCTGCTTATTAGGTCGTACAAAAATCCCTATAAGATTATGAAACATCTATATAATTACATCACCCGAAATCGTTTCAACCTTTATGTTCACAATGTTCAATTCATTTACACACTGTTACCAATTGTTCATCGATGGTAAATATCTAAAACACAAAGCTGAAAACTTGATTAACTCATAGAGAATATCTTGGATATAATCTTTAAGTTTCTGAGAAGCTGAACATGAGAGATAATAGACGAAAAAAAAAATTCTCGACTCACAG
>NC_090751.1:54936731-54944231 GCF_036898095.1 Palaemon carinicauda
AAAAAGTACAGGTGTACATGTAATCCATTGCTTGTGACTGTGATATGTCTAACTAAATCCAAATAAAAAATTGAACAAAAACATTGCACTGGGACAGGGACTGGTAAAAAGTACGCGAAAACAAAATATTAAAAAAAAAAAAAGAACAATAAAAGCAACAAGGAAAAGGGATAAAGAGCAAAGAGAAAAAAAGATCAGCCAACAGGTATTTCTTAATAATTTATTTTAGGTTGTTCTTGACCCTTGACATTAAGCAACAGTTTCCTCTCCCCCACCCACACATCTGACACACACACATACACACGCACACAGACACACAGGCCCTTCGGTGAGCAAGTGCGCTATAACCTTGCTTTGCATCTACATTCTATATACGCGCGTTCCCAGCATCACCACTGACAGTTAGACCTTGCCTTTCCTAGCCACCTTCCCTGGTCATATTATGAACTATCGAAAGGTCACGCCAATCAAGTTTTACCATTTCAGCTGAAAAAAAAAAAAAAAAAAAAAAAAAAAAAAAAAAAAAACTTTCATTACTTGATAAATATCAGCCGTTGATTTTATGTTACAACAAATAACAAAATGAAATCATGCTAAATAAATTAAGTGATAAATACATCTCTGGTTGACTGAAATCACAAGTACAGGATTTATATAGAAATGTGCACCAGGTGTTAATGCCTAACACAAGTGAGAAGGAGTTGAATAGTCACGTATGGAAAAACAAACTGACTGAAAGCTAGCGCAAGTGAAATATTTGACTGATCAACATCATAATTTTATTAAGCATAGACACACAGAGTATTTCCATAAAAACCTCAGTATCCTTATTTTCTACATACATGCTATCTACGCAAAATGGCTAGGCGTGACTCTCAAATTCATTATAACCGAGCAAAATGTTAGTTAGAAAAAGAATTCTTTATATATAAATTTATTAAAACATTTGAAAGTCATTACCAAAACATGAAAAAGGTAATATGGGGGGAATAATTCGATAAATGATTTGCCTCTTAGTTAAAAGTTGAACTTGAACACCCAGAGAGAGAGAGAGAGAGAGAGAGAGAGAGAGAGAGAGAGAGAGAGAGAGAGAGAGAGAGAGAGACAGACATTTCAATTGTCATGATCTAGTGTCCTCTCGTAAATTCTCTTCCCCTATCCAGTCTTCCCGCTCCAGTGCCAGAAAGAGATGTGTCCACCCATTTATCTACACCAGGGTTCTTTGTGGGGGATGATACGCCTCTTTAATTTGACAGCAGACGACCTTCCACGATTTCTTGCACGGTTGCTCTCCCAAGGGAAATGGTCATCATCAAGTCGTTCCCTCTCGACATGAGCCAGAGCCCAGACAGAGTGCTAGATGCCCCGCAGTGGGGATCTGTCGTACGTTGGCGAGAATAGTTCTTGTGATTAAAGTAGATGCCATGCAAGGGAGGCATGTCATCTCTATAAATTCTTACAAATCCTCTGTACACACACACGAGAGAGAGAGAGAGAGAGAGAGAGAGAGAGAGAGAGAGAGAGAGAGAGAGAGAGAGAGAGAGAGAGAGAGATTACAATAATACGTCTTACGCATGAATGATGTCCCGAGGAAATCTATCTTACATGTTATTATTAGGATTTTTTATACAAATACATATAACCCAGGATTAACACTAATTCTCAATGCAGTTAGCAACAACAAGAAATACAAAATAAACAAAAGCAAAATATATATCTCTTTCCTCTAATGGTTCCCAAGTACTATCAGAGAATCTTTTATATCGGTGAATGCAAACCTTAAGCGACTTTATGAAAAACTAAGACTTAATAAAAGCCTTTACGAATGACCCGGAGAAGGGGAAAAAACTTAGAAGCGTGTATGAGCTGAATTCGCCTTGACCTGTGACATACAAATTCCTGACCTTCATGACCCTACCTGAAGATCTTATTGGACATATGTTGAAGTCAATACGGCATGTCCTTCAGTCTTTTAAATCCTTTCGTGAAAAAATACAACGCCCTGGAAAATAAACTTTGTTTGTTACAATTTAGCAATGTTGGAGGGACGAGTCGGTTTCTGCTATATTAACAGGAAAATCTTTTTAATTCGATACTGAGAAAATGAGACGTAACTGCCTGTATGCAAAATAACAATTATGTCAGCCATTATGGTTTTTATTGAATATGACAGACGAATGTGTTCCTTCATTGTCTCTGGAATAAACATGAATTTTCAAATTATCCTAAAAGTAATAACAACACGAGTAAAACAAGAGTAAATAAATTTGCAACTGAACTGAACTGAAGACTGGAGCAAACATATTAGTCACAAAGAAATTATTCATATGCCTCAATAAACATGCAAACCAAAACGTACAACTTTCAAAAAAAAAAAAAAAAAAAAAAAAAAAAAAAAAAAAAAAAAAAAAGACAATTTTACCGTAATATAAAGACCTCGGTTACTCCGGACGACTAAGCCTTGTGCAAGTGACCTTGCGCAAATCACGGGGATTATACGATTTGCGGACTTTTTTTTTTCTTTCCAGAGAGCACCATAAAGAATCATAAGTGTCTTGAGGGATGGGTCCTATAACGTCATCGAATTACACACAACTTCTTTCGGAGTTTCGGATCGTATAAAACCTACCATTATCCTTTATCCCGCTACCCAGAAATAAAAAGAGAAAAGCCTTATATTGCTCTCTTGCCCTGCTTCCCAGACTTGGAAAAAAAGTGTATGATATGAACATATATATCTTTTAAAACGACTAAGCCCCCAGCAATTACTCAACCTTCCATTGTACCTTTAAGTACCTACTGTAGAGAAACAAAAAAATCCCAAAGCCGAGGAAGATTTAAATTTTAGTTATTTTGACTTTTCTTGCATAATACAATGTATAAAGGGCACTTTTATGTCAAAACTTTCCAAAGGGAAGAGAGAGAGAGAGAGAGAGAGAGAGAGAGAGAGAGAGAGAGAGAGAGAGAGAGAGAGAGAGAGAGAGAGAGATTCATCAACCTACAGAACTACTTTGCTAAATCTAGATCCTCAATGACTTCGAACACTGAACAGAAACAAAAAGATTGTAGAACAGATACAGCAAAATTATTCGAGTTCTGAGTTTTCTAATGATAATGATATATGAATGTTAAACTGGTCCCGAAATATTACAAATGGGAAAAATCAAGACCCTTTAATTTTACTGACCATAGAAAGTCATTCATCCATATAACAATTTCTCTGTTGATATCAATCACTATCACAATCCTCACATATAAAATTCGTAAGCAATAACTTGAGTTTCTGAAAACACCCAACAAGAATGACCAATTTAACCTTTTTCCTTTGAATCTAATTTCTATCTCTCCCAAAACGTAATCACTAACTGCCCTTCAATGAAATTTAGCTTAATTCCGCTAACAAATAGACAAATAAGCAAACCGAACCAAAGCATTGCTGCGCGAAGATAATAGAGGAAAAGACATTATGGGAAAAATTACCATCTGAGAAGAATCAGCATATTATTTACATGGTTATTCAATGGAGTTGTGCGAGGTGGTTGTTAGGTCCTAAGAGAGGCGAGGTGAATGCAAGTAAAGTTTATTTAACAGGTAACACGCTTATATACAAGCAGTTGAGATCAAGATTGTCACAAAAATTCAAACAAACTAAAACATGCAATGGCAAGCTTAAAAAGGTTGATCTTTTATCAGTGCGGGAGAGACCGCGAAATAAAAAAGCAATAGCATACTATTGTATGAATGTGTATGAAACACGTGCGGTACAGGGTAAAGTAACCGATATTTCTTCCAATATTGAACGATGTAATAATAACATTTAGCAAGTCATGCTTTCTCTACATGTATAAAATTAAATAAAAAGCTTGGATATCATTACCTAGTTTTTCTTACTAATTCATAGGAGCCACCTTTATATGAAAACATCATGGATTCAATGAAGCAAACTTTAAATTAAAACCAACCGTCAATATCATCCCTCCCGTTTTGGAAGTTACAGAGAATAAAAAAAGCTACTTATAATCCCTTAGAAACACAAAACTCGGTTGCATAAAAGATGTCGAAAAAATTTTATCATCTTCAAAAATCTTCGAGAAGAAATCTTTGCAAGACGATGAAGATAAATCTCTCGGAAAATATAAATATTAACCTCTTGATTAAAAGAAAACGGAAATTTTTAATTTTTCACCTGTTCTTTCCCACATAATCTTGATAACTTCAAATCAGGAAAGTTTCCACTTTTATTTTTTTCAGACTTCTTCCATCTATTTGCAACTGAAGAAGAACCGTTACATAGCACCTGTCTGAAAGGCAAAGATGCCATACTATTTATTTTATTCTTAAAATATTTTTCCTTGTTTCCTTTCCTCACTGGACTATTTTCCCCGTTGGACCCCCTGAGCATATAGCATTCCGCTTTTCCAACTAGGGTTGTAGCTTAGCAATTAGTAGTAGTAGTAGTAGTAGTAGTAGTAGTAGTAGTAGTAGTAGTAGTAATAATAATAATAATAATAATAATATAAGAAATTCCAGACAGACATTGCAGTGGATGCAGTTTTGTGTAGGCCTAAAAGAAATTTGAACCCGGCACGTCAAGCGTAATGATGGATCAGCCCCTGAACCAACAGCAGTACGTTGCAACGCAAAATACAACGAAAACCACTAGGCGAAGGCAGATCTATTCTCAGTAAGTTATGGGCGATATTTCATCCAAAATTTCAACCAAAGAATTAAAACTTTTAGAAGATAAGCGAAATCTAATCACCGACATTATAATTAAAACTTTTAGGAATCACTGATCCGATGTGAAGGATTTGGACTTGGGGTGGCCAGGTAGGGAGACCAGAGGCAAAAGAAACAAGTTTTAGGAGTTTAAAATACCTTCATCATCTTTCAATATTTCCTTTCTTTATCACATGATTTCTTCGTATCTTTGAAGCAGGGTCCACGCTGAGGGATAATGAATTTGCTACGCCTCATTGAAAGGGAGAGGCGATAGTCAAATGCATCATGTTCATATCAAATCAATTTAATAGATTTGGACACTTGTGTTTGATCATCTTCGTCCTTACATCTGTATTAGATGTAAGGACCCATTTCTGTTGACTATTCTGCTATGAAAATTATGAAAATTTTTCAATTATACGAGGAAAATTTTAAAAACGAAATAGAAAAATATACACATGAAACAATAAAATTTGAATCAATAAGATTTATGCTAGGATTAAGGACAAAGAGCTTGCTTGTAAATAAAAGGAAAACTTTGATATGACATGGTAATGATAAAAATATGCAGTACTATAATAACTATATAATAAAAAAACTCATCAAATCGTGAAAAAATGACAGTAATATGTTGAAACAAAATCATATTTATACCTTGCTAAATGGTATAACTTAGTAACATGCCAGGCGGTATAGTTTAGCAATCCATGTTTGACAACGGTTATATAAGTGGATGAGCAACCTGGAGGAGTAACGAAAAATTGGGTGTGCGGGAAATTCCCCCCTAAATCTCAATGAAGTGGCAAGCAGCAGGGCGACGGATTGAGTTTAAGACGATAGACAAAATGTCTTCTCGGTTTTTACTCCGGATGCCTGTCGGATGATCTTACTGGAATTAGTATGGACTGGCAGGGGTCACTTGCCTTAGTTAGATAAGCAGTGCGGATCACAAGAATTTAATCAATGAATCCTCTATGGATTTATTTAGTCTATGGAAAGCGAAAATGACAGAATGACCCGCAGTCCCGGGCATAGCGGGGTACTAACAACCTACTGGTTTATAAATAAAGAAAATTTGAAAATTGATAATTGGAATGTTAGAACCATGAATCAGATTGGGAAGTTAGAGCAAATGGAGACTGAATTTATGAAATATAGTTTGGAACACGTTGTATGGGTAATGGTAAAGAAATCTTAGACCAAGGCAATATATACTGTATATCAACTCGGGAAGATCAGAGATGTAGTTCGAAGAGAAGGGCTAGGAATGATGATGACACCATGAGCAGAAAAGGCATTAACGGATTGGAGACCTGTAAATTGTAGATTGTTACTTGCAACGTGAAGTTGGCCGAAAGCTATTTCAGAAGGAAGGGCAACCTCTGGCGTGGCGGAAAAACCCGTAAGTTCAATGCCCAAAATGCTGAAGTAGGTTTCAAATTGCTTCTCTGATTCATCCAACTCAAAGACAAGTCATGACACCACTAATAGGCTAGCTGGAGTGAGGGAAGTTGGCCGAAAGGTATTTCAGAAGGAAGGGCAACCTCTGGCACGGCGGAAAACCCCGTAAGTTCAATGCCCAAAATGCTGAAGTAGGTTTAAAATTGTTTCTCTCATTCATACGACTCAAAGACAAGTCATGAAACCACTAATAGGCTAGCTGGAGTGAGGGAAGTTGGCCGAAAGCTATTTCAGAAGGAAGGGCAACATCTGGCGCGGCAGAAAAACCCGTAAGTTCAATGCCCAAAATGCTGAAGTAGGTTTCAAATTGCTTATCTGATTCATCCGACTCAGACAAGTCATGACACCACTAATAGGCTAGCTGGAGTAAGGGAAGTTGGCCGAAAGCTATTTCAGAAGGAAGGGCAACCTCTGGCGCGGCAAAAAACCCGTAAGTTCAATGCCCAAAATGCTGAAGTAGGTTTCAAATTGCTTCTCTCATTCATCCGAGTCAAATACAAGTCATGAGTTATCATAAGACATTCATGAAGTACTGATGACTTTTGAATTGGGATGAAAAGAATATAGAAAAGAGGAGGGAAAGAAAATGGGTCGTGGGAAAAACCCACCTAATGAGCCCCTTGGTAAGGGCGAAACAATTATGTATGTCACTTTGGTAATAGTATGTATGAATTAATTTATATATATATATGTATATCTATCTATCTATATATATATATATATATATATATATATATATATATATATATATATATATATATATATATATATATATATATATATATATATATACACACATATGCATGGATATTTGCATACAAACTCAGACACACATGAAGCCCCACAGCACCATATAGATTATCAGCTTTCATCTGAAGGGAGTGTTTAATTAGAATACCTTTGACTTTTGACTGTAGGCCTTTGGAGGGCTGTGCCTACAGCCTCAAGTATTTTAGGCCAGTCGTATTTGATGGAACCTACATTGTTCAAAATGAAAGTAACTACGGCCGGCTCATAATACCTGAAGCTGTAAGCATCACCCTCCAAAGGCCAACTCTCAACATCCAATGGGATTCCGAATATACTCTCTCTTCCAGCAGAAAGCCGTATAGATAATCTCTGTGGTGGTGTTGGGCCGAGTGTGTGCCATTGTATGTAGGCACATAATGTGTATAATATACATATAGATATATATATATACATATATATACATATATATATATACATATATATAAATATATATATATATATATATATATATATATATATATATATATATATATATATATATATATATATATATATAATCAACCATTA
>NC_090751.1:54949231-54951731 GCF_036898095.1 Palaemon carinicauda
TAAAGAGAGAAACCTGTTATTATGACAAAAGACAGATGAAAATAGAATACACTTAACTAATTTTCAGAATGTTTTGAAAGACTTTCAAACTGAGATGATATATAAACACATGGTTATACTAACACAGTTACACCTACACAAATACTTTACATCATGTTAATGTATCACCACACAACAGCAGATAAATTCGTGATAAAACCAAAGTAATGTGAGAAGAGCATGCCAGTCTTGCATAACTCCAGCCGTGAAATCGATCATGAGGGAAGCAAACCTTTCGGATCTCTGACCATGTCTCACACACGAATTCGAACTGGAACGCGAATATACTCCTGCCATCTACCATTATACTACACAACCTGAATACACTCAACCGAGTTTTTCGACAAGGGCTTTTATTTAAGAAAAAAAAAAGCGACTGCTTAAAGGATTCCATGCTATACCAATGAGAAGGAAAACGAGGTCTTCCAATAGGGTCAAAATTTCTCCCATCATCTTACACTAAACACCAACGGGGTCTTTTTGGTATGTATAGGATCTCATATAATACAAAGAGATTCCATATCGCCGAATCCTGGTATTGTGGGGCAAAAAGGTTAACCTTATAATTTCCCAGACCTTTTCTCATGTAAGGAATATGGGCGTTTCCGTGTCTGGGCAACAGTACATGGATCGATAAAAATCAAGAAAGTTCCAATCAATGAGACCTTGAAGCTCAGAAACGAAGACCATAAAGTCTTATGACATACTGTATGTTCATTCATTCTAAAACACGAATGCACACAGACACACACACACACACACACACATATATATATATATATATATATATATATATATATATATATATATATATATATATATATATATATATATATATATATGCGCGCGCGTGTGTGTGGTACAGTGGGGTAAACTCTACTAACACAAAATAGATAATGTATATGACATCCGCAAGTGCGTATTTATATTGGCTTAACTTATGTCTCGTTTGCATAACACAGATAATACGTAAACAGAAAAAGGAAAGAAATTACGAAAAAGCTTTTACAACACAGCCAGGAGTTATGAGGATTATTCTTATTAATGACTTCGCTCTGAGAGATGTTAATTAGTTTCTCGTTTAGTTCTTGTAATATCAATACTCACCATTCTTAAAGTATTTCAACTTTCAAAAACAGAAAAAGATCATTAATTTTACAACTATAAAATGAAAAGCTGCTCGAGTTACATTCTTCAAATTAGAGGAATCGTGTGACATTCGAAGACCTAGGGGAGGCAGTAAAAGTGTTTTTATTCTTAATTTTTCACGAAGAAGAAAGGGTTATTACTTCCGCTTTCCAAACCACAGTCTTGTTAAGACTCGTGTAGGTAAAGAAACGTCTGAAGAGCATGAGGCATACGCTCTCATTTGAGAAGAAAAAAAATAGGAATAAAGGTTGGAAATCTTTTCCTTCATTAATTCCAAACCATGACGCGACCATTCACGTTTTCCTTTTAAGTGCTAAAAATGAGATCACAGCGGTCCTTCTTGATATTTCTCTGGGGTTTTATGAAAGCTTTCGTGAAAAATAATAGACGGTAAGATGAAACTTCCTTTAAAAATTAAAATACAAAACACAAGAAGGATTTTCTTACCTTTGTTAAATTAACTGTAAGAACTTTTAACATACTAGATTATAGACTCTAAAGCATGGCCCTCTTTCTCTAGTAGTAATTGAGCTCATCATACATTCTTAAAGCCTACCCCGTCACCCAGAAAAAATAGGGGAGTCAGAAGCCAGTGAAAAGGGTATCTATTATTATCATTAGATATCAATTATTATTATTATTATTATTATTATTATTATTATTATTATTATCATTATTATTACTTGCTAAGCTACAACCCCAGTTGGAAAAGCAGGATGCTATAAGGCCGCGGGTTCCAACTGGGAAAATAGCCAAGTGAGGAAAGGAGATGAGGAAACTACAAGAGAAGTAATTAACGACATTAAAATAAATTTTTCATATATTAACTATAACAACTTTTAAAAACTAAGAGGAAGAGAAATAAGATAGAATTGTGTGCCCGAGTGTACCCTCAAGCAAGAGAACTCTACCCCAAAAAACAGTGAAAGACCATGGTACAGAGGCTATGGCGCTACCCAGGACCAGAGAACAATGGTTTGATTTTGGGGTGTCCTTCTTCTAGAAGAATTGCTTACCATGGATTAAGTCTCTCTTCTAGCTTTACCAAGAGGAAAGTTGTCACTGACCAATTACATTGCATTAATATTAATAATGAGCCTTATGGTCCCTAAAATTATAGATGAGCAAATTCGCCGCATTTTGTAGTAATATGACATTCAATTAGAACAAATAGAATTCTTTTGTAATCTCAGTGTTGTCAGGTGTATGAGGATAGAGGAGAATATGTAAATAATAGGCCAGACTATTCGATTTATGTGTAAACAAAAGGAAAATAGGCAAAACCAGAGATAAGAATCTAATGTAGTACTGA
>NC_090751.1:54956731-54963570 GCF_036898095.1 Palaemon carinicauda
TAAACAAAGATATGGAGTAAATTAACTAATAAACTAACTTCACCAAAGGGTACTAAAAATAAAAAAGTATTATACAAGTATTGGCATTATCCTAATTTTAATTCATAAAGTATGTAAAAGATAGATTACTCAAAACTATCTTTATTAAAATAAATGTTTAAACTGATATGAAGATAACAACAAAGGATAATGAAACAACTACCTGGATACCTCACTAACAAAATTGTCATCAGGACTGGCATAACCGCTGTTAAACAATTCGTTTCATTGAACATTTCATCTTGACCATTAAATGGCACTTGAAAATATATATATATATAACCTGAAATCAAGCGGCTTTGATTGTGTCCTTTAACAGAGCCATTCAGAATCCATTATATCAACAAAGTGGAGGAAATTTTTGATAAAACTTTTACTTTTGATAAGACATGTAAATTAATCCATGAGATTTTGATGGTGTACAGTAAATGTGGTAGGCCGATTCATCTTTAGTTGATTTTGTCTGTGTTCTTTTATATATTGTTATTGTGTGGACTATAGCTGTTTGATAATGAATAATTGTAAACGGGTAACTTTGTGGGCATTTTGTTGTACGTTATCTATATATGGTAAAACTTTGTAACTGTGGTCAATAAATTATCTATCTATCTATCTATAGATAGATTTTGACATGCTTCAGTTACCATTTAGAACACCTTAATGATCCCTATGACAGAAAGAAGAAAGTCAAAAGTTACCACTACTTTCACTTCAACAGAGCTTTATGTTTTTTCCAAAGCAAAAAAAAAAAGTCCTGTTCTACATCCAAACTGAGCATCCTGAGACGGATTAGTTTTTACGAGCTTTCTCTTTCCTCTTCAACAGGAACTCTCCAGTATTCTGTACTGGAAGGACACAATAGAAGGACGAACAAAACACACCTTCGAATGAACAGGATAAGTGTATCCGGAATTCCTCCACCTTAATGAGATTCGCATATCCTTATGACCCTGTCATTCATTCTGAGACCTAAAAATTACACACGCAAATATATAAATACCTAAACACTGACATTCAATTGTGAGTAATCTGACAATCACAACAACATTTTCTCTTAATATGAAACTTAAGAATATTAGAGAACCAAAGGATTATTATTTCTTCCGCAATAATAGTTGATCAAATGAAATTAAGGCCAAATATAAGTACATATTATTACATTGCAAATTATGCATGCGTATTTTAGCAAGACAGTATCGCAGAACTTATTTTTTTTTCTTTTCTAAAATATTCCAATTACTTTTTTATTATTCTGGGAAAACACTTGATCCTCAGTTTCTTTTACGACCGCTGGTTTACTAACAGAAAATCGACGTTTCATCATCTGCGATATATATATATATATATATTATATATATATATATATATATATATATATATATATATATATATATATATATATATATATATATATATATATATGTGTGTGTGTGTGTGTGTGTGTGTGTGTAAATATATGTAATATTGTTAATATATATACATATAAACACACACATGTATACAGTATACTCGTATGTGTACCTTTTCTGAGTAAGGATACCTTAACGTGGTGAGAGGGTTGGTGTATCGCCATGATCAGCAAAGCTGTACTATTCAGGGGCATCCAGACTAGGTTTGTTTGCTGTGAGCATCAGACTAAAGTCTCCCACCGTTACCAATACGCACTGGCCAGCGTGGTGATGAAAATTGGCTAAATCCCAGAAATGAATAAAGTCGTCTGAGGCTTTTGTCCTGTTGTGGATTAGAAGCGGCTGCGCGTGTTGCTGTATACATGTGTGTATTTATCCTATATACACATACTATTTATGCAGATACACACACACACACACACACACACACACACACACACATATATATATATATATATATATATATATATATATATATATATATATATATATATAATATATATATGCACACACGCACATTTACACACACACATACACACACACACACACACACACACACACACATATATATATATATATATATATATATATATATATATATATATATATATATATTATATATATATGTGTGTGTGTGTGTGTGTGTGTGTGTGTGTGTGCATTTGTGTATATATCAGTAGGAAAACTTGCCTTTGACTAGAATATCCATATAAGATTACTGACACTGGTCTAATTACTTAATCTGGCTATACTTCACTAGACAATTTATTGACATCTTAACACCTACACTGCTGTTCTCCAACATCTATAAACAAGTTAACCGATCGTACGTATGAACATAAATACGAGTATTTTCAACGTAGGCGCATATTCATTCATAACTACATGCAAGTTCTCATTCACGCTTTACCACTTTACAAACAAACCTTCTGAGTTCTACAACGTAAACCATCATCATAAAATACTCAATCGCAGCATGAGGTAGCAACTTGCAATGCAATACAGGAAGAAACACACAACTGCCACTTTTCATCGCCCGTTTGTACAGGATGGTCTTGCAAAGTATGGGGGTTATTTCTACCCTTACCTACAGTTTTTCTAACCTTTTTCAACCTCTCTTTCATTGTCAAAGCATCCAATTTAAACGGGGAAAATCGTATATGGATTATGTATATTGGCATGCAGTCCTTATCCCGTGGTAATATCCTAAGCAAAAAGGCCTATTTTCCAATAATTATGACCAATAAAAGTATATAACAACTAATCTGAATATGCCCAAAACATTTTCATTTCTCTATCTCACTCTGCTGCTCTTTTCACCGTGGTTCCCATACTCTCTCCGTTCATTCGTCCAAGGGTTCATGGCTAGCACGACCTCTCGGCTGACCTCTCTTCTTGACCCTCATGATTCACCTTGGCACCTCCGGTGAGTCGTCTTACTCACTCGCTCATCACTAGCAGACGACGATCACATTCCCTCGTGACCAAGATGGAGAGGGGTCCAGTAAATAGCCATATCACACTACCTTACCTATCGTCCCACCAACATTTTTCAGATGACCAGGATTGCAATTATGTTTTCCTTCCATTTGTTAGTAAATATGGGGACGAATAAGTTTTTCCTGCTTAGAGATTTCCTTTTTTAAGTTTGTATATTCTGTCAAATATAACCAAATTTAAACTACATGGTCCTGAAAACGCTCATATATATATATATATATATATATATATATATATATATATATATATATATATATATATATATATATATATATATATATATATATATATATATATATATATTGTGAGAGCTTTCATGTATAAAATATCTAATATTTTTTTACCAAATACTATCACTATAGGGCAATATCTCATTTCATCGACTATATAACAATAAATGTCATTAATGACATAAAGAATTTGTAAAAATAAACAAACTAACAATAAGATAATAATGGGGCTACAAATGAGAACACGTGTAAGTCAACAGAGAACAATTTTTTTTTCTACCAGATCGCATAAAATGAAACCTCCCCCAAAAGGGCACGTCTCTATTCTTTACGATCTAAAAAAAACGAGAGTTGGGCAAAAAAAAAAGAAAGAAAGAAAAAAAAAAAACGTCGCACTTTCCCATGCAAATGAACGTGGTCCACGAGCTTTTGGAGTGAAGTATTACAAATGGCCATTTTATTTTCCTTTTTAATCTTTATGCCCTATCACGTGAAGCCTATTACTCATCAAGGATTCGCTGACGCAGTCAAGGCTCTTATTCCCATTCTTGGAAGAAAAAGGCCAAAAAAATCTGCCCATTTTCAGGCGACCTCTCTTATTCGCAAAATGAAGTCTTTGAAGCAGTATTGCGCTAACAATAAATCTTTGGGAATTGGAATTTCTCTGAAGCAGTTACCTTGCAGCATGAAATTTGCCACTCATGTTTAAAGAAAGTATTTACTCATATCTTTGGAGACAAATAGATAATTTCAAATTGCTCGACTGTAACAACCAACTAAGAATTAATAAATTAATTATGATGATGCTCACAATTTAAAACAGAAATCAAGAACTGTGTAGAAAGAGAGAGAGAGAGAGAGAGAGAGAGAGAGAGAGAGAGAGAGGAGAGAGAGAGAGAGAGAGAGAGAGAGAGAGAGAGAGAAAGAGAGAGAGAGAGAGAGAGAGAGAGAGAGAGAGAGAGAGAGAGAGAGAGAGAGAGAGAGAGAGAGAGAGAGAGAGAGAGAGTGTGGGCTTACAATTAGTTTATCAAATCTTTTTTGTGATAAATTTAGAGAAAACTGGAAATATAATTCTGCTGATATAATATAGTAAGAATGATTTATGTTTAGATTTACGTTTCAGAATTAGACTATAAGACCTACGTACATAAACAGAAATTTCCGGATTTGTAAGGTTGTTGTATAGAACGTTCCGCTGTTATATCGAATCTTGGGTATTGTCAAGAGATGACAATCAGAATGGTTGAGAACCTCCTGGGAACTAGGATTACAAGGGTTCTGTACCGATTATGTAACTAACATGCTTCAATCTTTAGATGAAAAGGATTTCAAAAACATACAGAGCTTTATAGCGGAACTAACACTTTCCATGGAAACCAAAAGGCACAAAGTACATTACTTCTACATAATATCCCACAAAAATTTGACAGATTGTACAGCCTTATAAGAATACAATCTTTTCAAAGGTTTAGATGTCGTTAATGAATAGCAGAGGCATTGGGCAATGACAAAGCCCTAGCAGGATAAACACCCCGGAGACTGACCATATATACATATAATCAGCACCCATGCAACCTTTCCCCCATGTTAGAACCAGAGAGGGCCAGGTAAAAATCACTCCCCTCTAAAAAACTGAAAACCTCAAAACAATTATTTCTAACTCTCAAATGTGCACTCTTAGAAGCCTTGTCAAAAGAGTATTTTTTTCATTTGATAGGAAACTACATCATGACTGGAAACATTAACAATCCTGTGATAATATACAAGTATGTAAGAAGCAAGCATGACTTTAATAAGCCCCAACGACAAAATAAAATAAATACCAAACTTTATACACTTATTTATTATAATGAAAGAAATGAACAGAGATTTTTGTATAATCTATGTATAATCTAACGTACCAATCACATGGGAACAGCTTTCGAGAAACCTTCTTCAAGAAAAAAAAAAAAATACTTATTCAAACAGAAAAAGAGAAAAATCTTCTTTAGTCCGAACACAAACATTACATGGCAAGAGAACATTGGAAAGGATTCCCTAATCGAATCCCTCTCAATCCATTTTTGTCAGCCACCCTGTTGGAAAGACTTATTCCTCGGTCAGAGGAACACTTTCACACAGGTTAAAAATGATAAAGTGCTACACACACTGTCCAAGGCAAATTACTTATCTGCATAAACCACACGATGAGATTATATTTTTGAATTCTATTCATCCTCCAAATCATTATTCGTTTTCTTCTTCGACTTCAATTTGCATGTTGTTTTTCAATTTTTTTTTTTTTTTTGCATAAGAGCATGAAAAGAATTATGAGCAAGAAGTAACAATGGTCACTATTCATATAGCTACAGTATATATCGAATATCTATAGTGGTGTTTATCAAAAGTAACCCTCATAAAATGAAATATATAAAATTAACTTTTCCCTATTTATGAACTTAAATGCATAAACATACACATATTCATACATATATAAATAAACATGCGTATAAATAAATGCTTGTATGCGCTATTGTATGAATGAATATTATATATATATATATATATATATATATATATATATATATATATATATATATATATATATATATATATATATATATAATGTCAAAAACCCACATTAAACTTAAAAAATGAAAGACCAGGTACCAAGCGCTTTCGTATGTCTTACACTTCTTCGGGGATACCAAGTAAATTACAAAGTAAAATCATACTAAACAGAAGCCTAATAAAACTGCAATAAAATCCACAGACAAATAAACAATCATCAACGTGAGTAGATAGTAAGCTAATCTTTTAAAAATGAATAAAAAGTTGACGTATACTAAACTGCTAGTAGTGTAGCAAACAGTGAACAAAAGTTTAACATTGCACTTCCTTACAATTTCATTAACAAAGTATATATCTAGTTCAAAAACCCCGTATCCAGATTTAAAATACTATCATTAAAATATTTGTTAAAAAGGTCTGAACAACAATTTTTTTTTTTTCAAATGAATTTCCCGGTCTATACAAAGGTTAGAATAATTCTTGTGAGCAATTAAAGCACTTAACATTTGTCATGTCTTAACAGCATAGCGATGTTGTTTGATACGGTTATTAAGTCGTTTTCTAGTTTCCCCCAAAAGCATAGAATCATGTAACAGAACTAATACTTTTTCCAGGGAATTACTCACTATGATATTCCCAACTGCTCATTAAGTCTTACAGGCAACAATTACCTCCAATGTTTTCAGCAAGTCTTTCGTATAAGAAAAAATTACATTCCATGGTAGTGCCAACACATTCTTTATCCTTATTAGAATAAAATATATTTTTAGTTTTTTCGTACCGACTTGCCAATTAAAATCTTAGGGCTTTGTATATAGTGCCTACGTCATGAAAGTTACCAAATTCTACATCGATAAATTCGGGGCTGATTTCATGATTTGAATAATAATGGATATGGAAAAAAAACGCTAATAGGTTTCCAGTAAATATAAAAAACAAAGTATCTATCTTTTCTATGCACCAATACGTCAACAATAGTAATATATAGTTATTTTCTTTATCCGGAGTGAATTTCATGGAATGTACTAAATTATTCAACTTTACCAAAAATAATTCTCATAAGTAGGCCAAAAACTAAACCTATCATCAACATATCGAAAGCAAAGAACCG
>NC_090751.1:54969070-54971570 GCF_036898095.1 Palaemon carinicauda
GATTTGGCCCAAACTCTACACCCTAAATTCCTTTAAAATACCCTGAAATCCAGAGAAAATAAATATAGATCTAAGTTTTGCATTAAAGCAATCTTATATAATTTAATGAAAATCAGCATAAACAAGGTTCATGTTACTAACATGATGCAATTGAAAGCTATGAAAATAACATACAACCATTCTTAATAAAATGTCGTATTTCGATGTATAGTTCAAATATTCGATACGAATTATAAAATAATGTTTTTGAGGAATAAATAACAAAATATCCAAAGACGATTGATATTAAATTACTATTAAATTACGTTAAATTCAATTCTAAAACTTAAAAACAAACAATAAATTATCCATTCTATAGGAGAACCACTTAAAAATGTTAACACAAAACCTAGATATCTTGATTGACTACCTTTGACAGATATCCACTAAAACAATAATGATATCGGCTGGATGCTGTTTTTGTAACTAATCGTAAACACTAATTACCTTTAAGCAAGCCCCGTCCCACCTATATTCACTACCAATATCCATAAAATGCATAGAAAACAAATCTAAAATAATAATAATAATCAGTGAGGAATGGAATTGCACATTGTCTAAAAAGAACAAAATATGTATAACTAAAAACAATAAGGTAACAACAGCTGTTAATGGCATTGTCCAGTCAGACTGCCATGGTGTGAAAAGTTGTCTCATTATTATCAACATCACTATCAGTATAACAACGTCAAAAGTATCAACCGCGTTTTATACCATATTATCAATCAAAAAAGGAAGAATGTCTATTGCAAGAGCAAAACCCTACTAGAAAGAAAAAGGAAACACTATAGATAATCACTGTGCTCTTAGATATCTTAATTATAGGAGGTATAGAACGATTCGGCTATGATCACATCGATTTGATTACCCAGAAGCGAAATAAATATGGTAAAATGTAAATAAATGAATGAATACATATGAGAGAGAGAGAGAGAGAGAGAGAGAGAGAGAGAGAGAGAGAGAGAGAGAGAGAGAGAGAGAGAGAGATACTAAATTATACATGCAACTATTTGCATGACTTTCATTTCTACCACCGCTTAAAGGAAGATGATACTCTGTTCACAGTAAAACATAACGGAGGTTGAAATGCTAATAAAAAAAAAAAATCAAGAAGAAATGAAGACGAGTCTTGAAGGCCAGAAGGTGAACAGGTGATTGTAACAACACTTGACTACTATTCAAAATAGCCACTTAACGATGACCAAATTGCTGTCTTGAGTTAAGAAGGATGCACAAGGACCCTAAAAGGTGCAAGCTTGAATACGGGGAAAAAAATAAAGAAAATAAAAAAATAACGAAAAGGAAATTGGTGGGAAAAGAGGATATTATTCAATTTTAATTTTATACAGCAAAGAAAACAATCACAATTGTTAAGGCTAACAATTCTCATATCACCTCTAAACGTTAGATTGTAAAACACCTCCAGCCGTAAACAAAAATAGAGAAGTCAGCACAAACACTTGTAGTACAGACGAATTGATGATAGAAATATACTCCGATTATTGAATCAACACATCAACATTATCTTGCAAAGGGCACTGAATACATCAATACTGCTATAAAGTATTGCAAAATTCTCTTTGAAAAGTAGTACACAAAACTCACCTTAAGCGAGCCACGATGCCGGCTAAGGAATTCTAATTAATGCTGTTGTCCTTGGCCCACGTCTCTCTCTCTCTCTCTCTCTCTCTCTCTCTCTCTCTCTCTCTCTCTCTCTCTCTCTCTCTACTGTAATGTACTGTAGAAACATGTCATATTTGAAGTTAAAGAGTCAACAGAAACAACTTGTTTGCATAACAAAATAACAATAATAATAATAATAATAATAATAATAATAATAATAATAATAATAATAATATATCTTCATTAATTAGAGTTGACATATATCGTGAATTGTCAACTTCTTCAGTAAATACTCATTATAAACGCTCATGGAAGAACGATGCGAGGCTTTATAATTTTCTTTAAAATTTGAGTAATAACAACTACCAAAAAATATTGATGCCTGAGAGAGAGAGAGAGAGAGAGAGAGAGAGAGAGAGAGAGAGAGAGAGAGGAGAGAGAGAGAGAGAGAGAGAGAGAGAGAGAGAGAGAGAGGGTATATATATAAATATATATATAGTGTATACATACATATATATACATTATATATATACATATATATATATATATATACTGTATATATATAAAATCTTCATCATCATCAGTCGATACTAGTCCCCTACAAGACAAAGGCTTCAGACATGCCCTTGCAATCACTAGGGACCCTATCTGTTATTCATAATGTCTATCTATTGTCTGTCATTTTCATTATATGTTCGGCCCATGTCCATTTATTTTTCTTGCACGTTGTAAGAATATCCCCTACTTTAGTTTGCCCTCGTATCCATGTTGCTCTTTTTCCTGTCTCTTAGAATTAGTCCTATCACTTATTCTTTTTGCAGCTCTTTGAGTTGTAACT
>NC_090751.1:54976570-54994070 GCF_036898095.1 Palaemon carinicauda
ATATATATATATATATATATACTGTATATATATATATAATATATATATATATATATATATATATATATATATATATATATATATATATATATATATATACATATACCGTGCTAGACGGTATATCTTAGCAATACCGTGCTGGGCGGTATACCTTAACAATTCATGTTTGCTAACGGTTATATTCGTATAAGTGGATGAGCTACTTAGGGGAGTAATGAGAGCTTTGGGTGTGGATGAAATGCCTCCCTAAATCTCGATGAAGTCAATGGCAACAGGGTGACGGATTGAGTTTAATGCGATGAACAGACTGTCTCTTCGGCTTTAACTCATGATGCTTGGCGGTTGATCTTACTAGAATTAGTATGGATCGGCAGGGGTCACTTGTCTTAGTTAGATAGGCACTGCTAATCACAAGCAACTAGCTATCCTTTGATGTATCTATCCAATGAATGCTCTATGGATTTAGTCAGTCATAGAAAGAGATGATGACAGAATGGTCCCCCGTCGCTGGCGTAGCGGGGTGCTAAGAATCTGCAGGTTTATAAATACTAAAGGATAATTGAAAACAGCTAATTGGAATGTTAGATCCATGAATCAGATTGGGAAGTTACAGCAAGTGGAGAGTGAATTTATAAAATATGGTTTGGACACCTTGGCCCTAAGTGAAACACGTTGTAAGGGGATTGGTAAGGAAACTTTAGACCAAGGCAATATATCTATCTACTCAGGAAGATCAGATGGAGTTGGAAGAGAAGGGGTAGGAATGATGATGACATCAAGAACAGAAAGGGCATTAAACGAGTGGAGAGCTGTTAATAGTAGATTACTACTAACAAAGTTTATATTAAAGCAGTGCAATATGAGTACTATAGTTTGCTATGCTCCAACAAATGATTCCCCTGAAGAAAAAAGATGAATACTATGAAGAACTGATGAGTGTAATAAATGAGATCCCAGAGAGATATGAAAATTGTGATAGGAGACTACAATGCTAAAGTTGGAAGAAATAATCAGGGGATAGAGAATGTGATGGTTGTCGAGGGTCTTTGCGAAGATGCAATGAAAATGGAGCACATTTCATAAGTTTCTGTTCAGCAAACAATCTTGTCATTGGAGGTACTCTTTTTCCACACAAGAACATTCACAAGTATACATGGACTTAACCATGTGGCAATTACAAAATCAGATAAGTCACATTGACATTAATAAAGAGAGAAGGACTCTGAGAAATGTAAGAAGCTATAGAAGTGCAGATATTGGTAGTGATCATCAGCTCCTCATTGCCACACTGAAATTAAAACAAAGCATCCAACAGAAAGATAGATAGAACACATAGGTTTGATACTACTAAGCTTCTGGAAGATGAGCACTGAAAAACACTTGTAATTGAATGTAGGAATCGATTAGCAGTCTTGAGACTTTAAGAGAATGAAAACCGACAATTCATGAAGAATGATTTGATATTAAGAACATATATCACTCAGTTGGTAGTGAAGTCTTGGGACACGCAGTTACCAGGAAAAAATCAGGAATATCAAATAATACTTGGGATACTACAAAAAGGAGGAAGTGATGAAAATTACAGGGTTGAGCATGCTAGTGTATTCCAGTATTGATAGTAAGGTCAAAAGAAAAGCCAAGAACGACTGGAGAGAATATTTAGACAGAAAAGCAGATGAGGCTGACAAAGCTATGAATTCAGGAACTGGCTATGGTGTAAGAATTTCTCATAGAATTACTAATGAAATCTCGACGGGGGTAAAAAAGAAGAAGCATATACCTATCAAAAAGAGAGACGGGTTTGTTATAGCAACAGAAGATGAAGAAAGAAAACGTTAGATGAAACACTTTAGTGAGGTTATGAATAGGAGATATGAAGGGAAGAATTTGATTGATATACTGTAGAATGTGGTATGAAGAGGCAAACTCTGATGAATGGGAATTAGGAGTGTTGGTGAAAATAGCAAAAAAGGAATCCTGACAGATTGCAATAATTACAGAGCCCTAACACTTATGTCAGTTATTATGAAAATATATAGTATACTTATTCTAAAGAGACGGGAGAGAAAGACTGATGAAAGCTGAGAGATAAAAAAAAGTGGGATTTAGAAAAGGTAGAAGTTGCACTGATCAAATTTTCATTTTGAGACATGTTGTACAGCAATACATAGAATATAGAAATCTCATTTTGATGACATTTTTGAACTATGAAAAAGCCTTTGATAGCGTGCACCAGCCAACTGTGTGGAGAGTCCTGCATTATTATGGAAGTCATCATAAATATGTAAATTAGATTAAGTCTGTTCATGAGCATAGCAAGTGCAAAGTTAATGTTAATGGAGTCTTTTCAAATGAATTTCCAGTGAGCAGCGGAGTACTCCAAGGGAATGTGTTGTCACCTACGTTGTTTATCCTCCTCATGGATTTTTAATGCGTAGAACAGTCAGAGATGGTAGAAAAGGATTGGACAGGATTGGCGATAGGAATTTACCGGACCTAGAGTATGCTGATGATGCAGTCCTTGTTAGCAAAACACCACAGGATTTGCAATGCTTGCTTAACAGAATGCATGAAATATCACACATGGTTGGGCTAAAGATAAATAGAAGAATGACAGAGATGATGAGAACGGAGTATGCAATGGAAGATGAAATAACATTGGAAGGAGAAAGTATTAATGAGGTAGAATAATTCAAGTATTTAGGAACTATGATCTCCAATGCAGGGTCTTCAGAATTAGAGTTTAGTCAGATAATGGCTAGGTTAAGTAAAATTTGGAAATCAAATAGACTGAAATTACATATAAAAATCAGACTGTTTATCAGTTTAGTGAGATCGGTGTTACTCTATGGACGTGAGTCATGTTATGACAATGAAACAATATCCAATAGATTTATTAGATTTGAGAACAAAGCCCTCAAAAGGATATTGGGAGTTAAATTGCAGGACAGTATTAGAAATAAAACTATACGAGAGATTACTCGAGGGCCATATGTTGATGAGATCATGATCGGTAGATGGAGATTGTTTGGGCATGATCCTCGCACTCCCAAAGAGCTATTAGTTTACCAAATGTTCAGTTGGACTCTGCAAAGCACTAGAAGAGTTGGAAGACCCAGGCCTAAATGGCTGAGGGCTATGAAGTGCAAAGTAGGAGGTGATGAATGGAGAAGTATGGAATTAAAAGCTCAAGATAGAGACGACTGGCGAAATCTAACCGAGGCCCTTTGCATTAATAGGCGTAGGAGGATATATATATATATATATATATATATATATATATATATATATATATATATATACATGTGTATATATATATATACATATATATACTACCACTAGAGTTATTGGATCCTTTGACTGGCCAGACAGTAATGCATTGGATCCCTCTCTTTGGTTACGGTTTATTTTTTCTTTGCCTACACATACACAAAATAGTCTGGCCTATTCTTTACATATTCTCGTCTTTCCTCATACACTTGACAACAATAAGATACTAAACACTTCTTCACCCAAGGGGTTAATTACTGTACTGCAATTGTTCAGTGTACTTTCCTCTTGGTAAGGGTAGAAGAGACTCTTCAGCTATGGTAAGCAGCTCTTCTTGGAGACGGACACTCCAAAATTAAACCATTGTTCTCTAGTCTTGGGTAGTGCCATAGCCTCTGTACCATGGTCTTCCACTCTTGAATTAGAGTTCTCTTGCTTGAGGGTACACTTGGGCACACTTCTATCTTATTAGTTTTTTGTTCTTCCTCTTGTTTTTTTTAAATGGTGTGTTGGGCAGGCTTAATAGAAGGGCATGGATGCCAGGTGGTTTAGCCTATCAAGAGGTCGTCTTTTCCTTTTCTGATTCTTTTTCTTCTCAAAACCATCCTTAATGTCCTCCCTTCAGTTGAAGTGGCTATCCTGGAGGGTACTTAGCCTTGCATGGTGTATCGGCTCCTCCATGTTGACCAATTTTTCCGACTTTTTACTATAGTCTATGGGTTTCATCAATCATCTGTACATATTGTTTTTGTTATAATTCTTGTTAATCTAGTTTTTAAGTATGATGTCTCTTTTTATTTCTATTAATTCTTATGCTGTCTGGAGACATTGAGCGAAATCCGGGACCAGTACATCCTAGATTTCGTCAATGTCGTTTTCTGTATTGCAATATTCGTGGTCTTCATGCAAATATTCAAGACCTTACAGTTGCGTCCAGACAGTATGATATTCTTTTGTGCTCAGAAACTTTGGTTTCTGATATGAGGCACTCATCTGAGCTCCTTATAACTGGTTTTAAGAAGCCAATAATGTTGAAACGTGATGCTATCCCTAGGGCCAGGGGAATGGCAGTGTATATTAGGACTGAGTACCCTGCTTCTCATAAGTCCTGCTATGAATGTGGATGTCATGAGATTCAGGTAATAAAAGTTTGTGGCAGGCATAACAACTTTTATTTGTGTTCGATCTACTGGAATCCAGATATGGATGATTCTATCTTCGATTGTCTTCTTACCATTATGGTTAAGATACAAGATGATGATAGAAAGGCTTCTTTTGTCTTTGTTGGGGATTTTAATGCTCACCATAGGGACTGGTTAAGTTCTATCTCTCCTACCGATCATCATGGCTTAAGAGCTTTAGACTTTGCCTCTGAATCAGGCTGTGAGCAAATCATAAATGAAGCTACTCACAGGTCTGGTAATTGCTTGGACCTCGTATACACTGACTCTCCTGGCGTTATAACTAGTAAGGTTGGTTTTCCAGTCAGGACGTCTGATCATGCCTTGATTTCATTAGTAGTGAAGACTGAGCAGCCTGTCCCTGATGTATCATACTCTTGTAAAATTTATATGAAATCCCAAGCAGACTGTAATGGGATTTTGCATGATCTTTTGTGCTTGAATTGGTCACAATTATATAGTAGTGTAGATCCTATTGTCCCTTTGAATGAGAATTTAGTCAACATAATTGATAGGCATATCCCTTCTCGTATGCTAAGGTACCGAGTGAAGGACAAACTGTGGTTCAATGATTGTAGACGTGCTTATTTGGAGGAGGGTAACAGATCAGATTTGACCTGGAATAACTATACTCAGCTTCGAGCTTTTGCTCATAAAGATTATGCCTCAACTGAAAAGGAATACAATTTAACCATAAAAGAAACCCTTTCTGGTACACTCAGGAACATAAATGGTGGTCTACCCTTAAATCTGCACTCTTTGGTGTTGATGCAACAGTTCCTCCTTTACTTAAACCAGATGGCTCAGTCACTCACTGTCTAAAGGAAAAGGCAACCCTTTTGGCTGATGTTTTTGACAGTAAACAGAGTAATGAAAAACTTGAACTTCCTCATTCCTGTTTTCCCGAGGCTAAACTAACTAGTTTAGCTTTTCGATCTCGTGAAATTAAAGCGCTGTTGACGGACCTTGATGCTTATGGAGGTGTAGACCCAAATGGTATTTTTCCTTTGTTTTTTATAAAGACAGCAGATTTATTAGCTCCACAGTAATTTGTTATTTTGCGCAAGTTAGCAAGAAGAGGAGCTTTTAGCACTTATTGGAGAATTGGTAATGTTACTCCTCTGTGTAAATGTGTTTGCGGTAGCTCAAGTCCCACTGATTACTGCTCAATTTCCATAACTCTCATATTATCCAAAGTTTTTGAACGTCTTCTGGCAAAACATCTTAATAGGTTTGCTGAAGGTAATCATCTATTCCCTAGTTTGCAATTTGGTTTTCGTAAAGGCCTTGGAGCATGTGATGCCCTTCTTACAATCTCCAATGCTGTACAGAAATCCCTTGATTATGGTCAGGAAGTTCGTATGATTGGCCTTAATTTTAGTGCTGCCTTTGACCGTGTTAATCATGAGGCTCTTGTTTTCAAACTCAAACAGTTGGGAGTGGGTGGGTCGTTTCTTAGCATTATTATTGATTTTTTAAGTAATAGATCTCAAAGAGTTGTTGTTGATGGGCATCATAGTGAGTATAGGAATGTGATATCCAGTGTTCCACAGGGTAGTGTTCTTGGCCCATTACTTTTCATACTATATACACATGACATGTGGTTTGGCCTAGAAAACAAGCTTGTTGCATATGCAGATGATGCTATTCTCTTTGCATCAATTCCATCCCCTGAATGTAGATCTGGGGATGGTGAATCCCTTAATAGAGATTTAGCTAAAAATTTGTGCATGGTGATGATGGTGCAAATTATGGGGTATGATATTGAAGCCTAACAAAACGCAAAGTATGATTGTCAGTAGGTCAAGGACGGTGGCTCCTCAACATCCGGAACTCAGTATTGATAATGTTACTTTAAATTTGTATGACTTTTATAATTTTAGGTGTGATTCTCGACAGCAAATTTACTTTTGAGAAACACATTAGGTCTATGTTTCTTCAATTGCATAAAAAATTGGCTTATTGAGAAAGTCTTAAGATTTTCGGTGATCAATCTATTCTGAAGAAGTGTTTTAATTCTTTCATTCTACCTTGTTTTGAGTATTGTTCTCCTGTCAGGTGTTCAGCTGCCGATTCTCATCTTAATTTGTTGAACAGAAACTTGCGGTCTATTAAATTTCCCATTCCTGATCTAGATATTAATCTTTTGCACCGTCGTTCAATTAGTTCATTATGCATGTTGCACAAGATTTTTCATAACTCTGACCATCCTTTACATTCAGATCTCCCAGGACAATACTATCCTGTTCGTAATACTAGGCAGGCAGTTAATTCTAATAGCCAGGCCTTCTCCATCATGAAGCTCAATACTACACAGTATTCTAGAAGTTTTATTCCAGCTGTTACAAAGTTGTGGAATGATTTTCCTAATCGTGGTAGTTGAATCAGTAGAACTTCAAAAGTTCAAAGTTGGAGCAAATGATTTTGTTGACCAGGCTGACATGAGTCTTTTTATAGTTTATATATGACATATCTGTTTTTAACGTTGTTAATAGTTTATATGACATATATATTTTGACGTTGTTACTGTTTTTAGAATGATTAATTGTTAATTTGTTCCCATCATTTATTTATTTCTTTATTTCCTTTCCTCACAGGGCTATTTTTCCCTATTGGAGTCCTTGAACTTATAGCACCTTGCCTTTCCAACTAGGGTTGTAGCTCGGATAGTAATTATATATATATATATATATATATATATATATATATATATATATATATATATATATATATATATATACACAATATTTCTTTCCAGGCACGCTCAGCGGACTTGCCAGACGTGTAACTATTCGGTCTCTACCCGTACCTCGGGAAGGTGGGTGGAGTGATTTGTTATACCCTTGTGAGAGGGGGTGCGTGTGTGTACATATCTATCTAAAGATTTAGCCGCCTTATCGACGGGGTGCGTATACTAGTTACAGAATAACAGCCAGGAAAGCAGTTGAATAAATAAAAAAAAAAAATCTATATTGAAGTGGTTAATTTCTAAAATCCAGATCTAGATCGTGTATCTCCCTATATAAAGAAAGTGTCTAGCTACACACACAAATGCATACATACATACATACATACATACATTATATATATATATATATATATATATATATATATATATATATATATATATATATATATATATATATTCCTGGTCACGCTCAGCGACAGGGCCAGACAAATAACTAATTGGTCTCTCTCCACCCCTAGGGTAGAGGGGAGAAAGAGTAGTCATACTCTGGTGAGGTGATACTTGTGTGCGCGCGAGTTTGTGTATGCCTAAAAAATATTTAGCCGTCATTTTTGACAGTTCGTGTATATTAGCTCCTCAGTAATCACACAACTAGGGGAAAAAGATACAAGACATCAAAACCTTTAGAAATAATGGTATGAATATGATTAACAATTCTTTGCAAAGCAGTCTATAGCATCCATAAAAAAAAAACATGGGAAAAATCTATACATGTATTCTAAATGGATTATTACCTAAATCTTTAAAGGGAGACTACTGACCTTTTCTTCAAAAGAAAATAAGGATAACAAATCTGGCCAAATATTAGCCTAAACACCCTGCTATAAATGCAATATGACGAATTAGCAATATACCAGTAAAGAAGATTTTGTTACCGAGTTCAAAGACTGAGTAACAGAATAAGGAAAAATTCAGACTGAGTAACAAAAGGATGAAAAATTAAAAGACTACGCAACAAAATGATGAAAAATTCAAAGACTGAGTAACAAAATGATGAAAAATTCAAAGCGACAAACAAAATAATATAAATTCAAAGACTGAGTAATAAAATGATAAAAAAGACAAAGACTGAGTAACAAAATCATAAAAAATTCAGACTGAGTAACAAAATTATGAAAAATTCAAAGGCTGAGTAAAAAATAATATAAAAGTCAAAGACTGAGCAACAAATTGATGAAAGATTCAGACTGAGTAACAAAATGACAAAAAGCTCAGAGACTGACTAATAAAATAATACAAAATGATAAAAAAGTCAATGACTGAGTAACAAGATGAAGAATTCAAACACCAAGAAACCAAATGAGGAAAAATTCCAAGACTGAGTAAGAAAAGGATGAAAAATTTAAAGACTGTGACAAAATGATAAAAAATTCAATGACTGAGTAACAAAATGAAAAATTCCAAGAATGAGAAACAAAATGATAAAAAATTCAATGACTTAGTAACAAATGAAAAATTCCAAGAATGAGAAACAAAATGATGAAAAATTCCAAGACTGAGTTACAAAATGATGAAAAATTCAAGCTGAACAACAAAATAATGAAAAAATCAAAGACCAAATAACAAAATGATGAAAAATTGAAAGACTGCGTAACAAAATTATGAAAAAACGAATAACAAAAAGATGAAAAATTCAAAGATGCGTAACAAAAAAAAAAAAAAATGAAAAATTCAAAGACTAAGTAACAAAATGATAAAAAAATCAAACAACTACAAGACTTCAAAATCCTTCATCAAAGGGAGAAAATATTTAAGCACAAAGACTACTCTTCTTAGAATTCAATTTCACACTTCACGAAACTAACATAACTCAGGAAAGGAAGAATGACATCAAAAGGTTTGTAAAATTCGGTATTCCAGATGATGGTAAATTTCTTTTTGGCGTTCAAAAGCTTGAAGGTCGTTCCTGAGTGGTAGAGGCACTGGAAATGTCAATGCGCTGTTGCACAATAACCTAGAGACCAACATATACAAATATCACCTCTGAAGTCCCTCTCCAACCACGTTGATACCAGGGAGGACCAGACAATGGCTGCTACTGATTCATCCGGTAGCCCTGTGAGGTTTCCAAAACCACTCATCCATGGTTCACTCAGATATTAAGGTAACGGAAACTAATGACAACAATAAAGTCAGCGTCCACCTATCTTGACCTCACTCTTGTACATCAGCTTCATAAGTGGATTATCCAAACGTGAGGTTCAGCAGGTATAATTCAAAATTTAGAGAGGTTTAATTCCTATCTCACCTTTGGGCCCAGGAAGACCTTGGCTCCAATTTATATTAGCTTTGTTAGTGGAGTATGCAAACCAAACAAAGCCTCTACCTCATAGTTCAAAATCTTAAGCCAAAATTAAATGATTGTGTGACCTAGAACCTTTAAGCCAGCATATCAACTTCATAAGTGGAATTTTCACTGAATATATGAATTCTCTATCTCGCATGGATCAAAAGTTACTTTCAAAGTTCAAATTCCTATTTGACCTTTGATTTTCAAGTATGACCTTGATTTTGACCTCATGCCCTACCCAAACAAATTTTTTTAATAAAGATCACCTAAAATGACAGAGGATATTTGAAGTCTTTATCTCAGAACACTAAAAATAACTTTATTTAAAAAAAAAAAAAAACATCCTTAGCCGGAGGGCAAATATACGGAGGGCCAGAAAGACCGCCTGACCGACAGTCAAGTCAATTAATAAAGGACCAGTCCGATTGGTGAAAGAGGGGTATAGAAAAAAAAAGAAAAAAAAAAAAGAGCCACACAACAGTGCAAATATGTTTGCTAATCGTACTTCCATCCACTGTTCTTCATTTTCAACCTCTTACAATCAGTCATCCATTAACACTACAAGGCAAGAAAAATTCAGAAAACTTGGGATTTTTCTTATAAAAGGAATGGTTATCATCTGTTATCAGTCCTCTTGGCGCAGTGGAAAGCGCGCTGGACTTCTAATCCAGAGGTCACGGGTTCGAATCCCGTAGGGGATATAATCTTGGATCAAAATCTAGAGAAAATAAAACCTACTGTATATTAAGACAATACTGGGCTTTGCCTCAATGATAGTGATGCAAGACAACGGGTTTTGTAATTTCATAGATAAGAAAAATATTTTTTCCCATAGTTTTCAACAATCATGTCATACTTTTTCTGCAATTCTGTGTGTTTGAGAGAGAGAGAGAGAGAGAGAGAGAGAGAGAGAGAGAGAGAGAGAGAGAGAGAGAGAGAGAGAGAGAGAGAGAGAGAGAGAGAGAGCAAGTGTTCTAAGAATGACGATGCAAATGAAATGCTCCTTCCTATATTGGTTTTTTTGATGAATCTGAGTGAATTATTACCACTCATCACTACCTAAACTATGCTGTAGAATATGTCACCGGTATTAATTTTTTTATCTTTTTCAATATTTGATTTTTGTGGATGAAATATCTGAATACGATGTCTACTTTAAAATAATTTTAAATAAAATATTCTTGTCATTCAGAAAAGAATAATTATCATAAATTTATATTCTTGAATAATTATCATGAATTTATATTCTTGAAACACCTGACTAATTTCATACCAACTTCATTTTCAAATTTCAAGTATTATTAAACTTCATTTTACTTATTTCTAAACAACAAGAATACCAGATAACGTAGAAAATGACTGAGGATAACACAAGGTGAAAGAAAGTTAACAAATAATCCAAGGAAAGAAAGCAGTGATTTAGTATATCCTTAAAAGAAGAAATTAAAAATCTAGAAAAGAAGGTAATTTAAATGTGACATCCCAAATTAACAAGAAACAATGTATAGCGGAAGAGAAATTCTAGTCGATTAATTAAAACATATATAAATGAAGGGAGCCGATGTTGAAAGCTACCGGCCAATAATGAAAACTAAAAAGAATTATAACTTAAATCAATCCACAACAATATTCCATTTTCAATAAGAAGAGAGGAGTCAAAGCAAAACTCACGGTTTTCCGAATGATAAAACTAACATTTTTTTAAAGATATCTTTCTTTTCTAATTACTTAATGCAAGGAGTCCTGATTCTGGTAACTATGGCCATAATCGTTGCAAAGTCAGTTTACAGAAACTAAGGTATCAATCAATTCGTAACCCCCCACCTACTTACACTATTTTTCCTTTACTCCAATAATTATATCTTTGTTATGGTGGAGGCTCTATTTAATTTTCCTTAACCTTATGTTTAATGTTGAGAAGGGGACATAAGGCTCGCTTCACTCGAGCAGATTGGCGTCGTGCGGTATTCTCCGCGCGGATTACAAATCAATGAAGCTCAACGAGCCCTTTCACACGCTCCCTGCTCGGAAGATTTCCTTGCGGTAGTGATTGTAGCCGTGGGCAGTGCTAACCAGCGCGGTTCCAGTTTAGCTTATAGAAGCTACGAAGCCGCTCGGAGAAAATCCTCTCATGTGAAGAAATTCCTCTTAACGAACGAAAATATTTCTGTACAGAAAATAATCGCACGTGCGAAGTGAGCCTTAATCTTCCTTAGCATTCGCAAAAAAGGAATCGAGAATTATTCTAATTGGTTCTGATTTGCCCTTTAACGAGGATAGCTTCGACTACCTGGAATTTCCGACTTTTATATATACAATGTAAACCATCTAGCAATAAAAAAGAGAAAAAAAAGTTAATTGATTGGTTATTTTGTCTTTTACTATTGTCCTCTAAATTTTTTCCGACTATAGCAATATATTATGATTAATTGCTGCAGTGAAAAAATAATCGAATGAATATATATTTCATTGGGTAATTTTCTTGGTCGACAATAAAAAAAAATTTGTATACCTGTTTCTAACACCCCTAAATGGATATCCTATAGATAATAGGTTGGCCAGCTAACCAACCACTCGTTGATATACTAACGCTAGAGAGTTACTTGGTCCTTTGACTGGCCAAACAATACTACATTGGATTCCTCTGTCAGGTTACGGCTCATTTTGCCTTTGCCTATACATACACCGAATAGTCTGGTCTATTCTTACCACATTTTCCGCTATCCTCATACAACTGACAACACTGATATTACCAAACAATTCTTCCACGCTCAAGGGGTTAACTACTGCAATATAATATAGTTCAATGGCTGCTTTCCTCTTGGTAAGTTGAGAAGAGATTCTTTGGCTATTGTATGCCGCTCTTCTAGCAGAAGGACACTCCAAATCAAACCATTGTTCTCTGTAGTGCCATAGCCTCTGTACTATGGTCTTCCACTGTTTTGGATTAGAGTTCTCTTGCTTGGGGATACTCTCGGGCACACTATCCTATCTTACTTATCTTCCTCTTGTTTATTGAAGTTTTTACAGTTTATATGTGAAGGGTCTAATAGAAATGTTGTTACTGTTCTCCAAATATTTCATTTTAATTGTTTATTCTTCTCTTGTAGTTTATTTATTTCCTTGTTTCCTTTCCTCACTGGGCTATTTTACCTTGTTGGAGCCCTTACTTTTCCAACTAGGGTTATAGCCTAGCTTATATTTTTATAATAATAATAATAATAATAATAATAATAATAATAATAATAATAATAATAATAATAATAATAAAGAAACAAGAACCAAATTTTGGTTTAATAAATATGGCCATCCACATTATTCAATAATTTCGCATAGTTTCTTGTTTATCAGACTTCACTCTTACGTTTGACGTTTAAAGATTGGGGTAGTAATCCAAATCAAAGAAGAATTAGGATGTTGTTCTCAATGTTTTTCGTAAAAGTTTGGCTTTTTACTAGTATGGTTTTCCCAAGAATTTAGTAAGACGAGTACAGAAAGAAACAAACAAACAAACATACTCTGTGACTTGATGAATATATGAATTAATTGAAGCTTTCTTCAACAACAAAATATACTTCAATAGCGTTCATTATTACTGTAGTTATGAAAACATTAAATATTCATGAATTTGGCTTTATTCCTTGGTCATTATGTGATTTATTTATAAAGGGATTGAGGCTCACCAGCTTCTTTTGCTTCATTTTATATTAAGGTACCTGACATTGCCCATCTGCTTTCTGAAATTTAGTAAATACTACTACTAATATTACTTCTACTACTTATCATGATAATAATAATAACAACAATAATAATAATAATAATAATAATAATAATAATAATAATAATGATAATAATAATAATAATAACAACAATAATGGATACTAAAACCCACAAGTATATGAGTTGTATATTTTGAAAATAGCAGGAGCTTTCGCACTTTTTCCAAAGTGCCTCTTCGCTCCTGCTATTTTCAAAATATACAACGCATATAATTGTGGATTTTAATACCCAAGATCTGCAGACACGGCCTGGGGTTTTATTCAAGTTATAATAATAATAATAATAATAATAATAATATGAACTACAGGGAAAATCTTCTAAAGTTATATGTGGACTTTTATCAAATTGAAATAATCAAAATTCATGTACTACACTAACTACAGTATACTTTATTATATTAAGGGAGATGATTTCCATGGTGGCAAACCTTCATAAATATCCATTAAATGTTAATCGGTGGGGGTCACCATATGAATGTTTTTAACAAATTCCATAAAATTCTTTTCAACTGCTTAAGCAATTTTTTAAACTGGCTACTCCAATATATTGTCTTAATTATCTTCTTTGGCAAAGGTACTAAGGATAGAATCAAAACATGAAAGTTAGATTAACTAAATTTTCATCTCACCGTTAATTGATGGAGATCAGTGTAACAAATCTAATGTTCCATTCAGTTCCTGAGAAATTTAGTCCCAATATTCAGACTAATTAAACAAACCCTTGATATTAATCCTCACAACACTTTTCCCAGGCTAGATTTACTCTTGAAATAAGGTGCGGCCGTTCCTGTTTTCTTTAATAATGCCTAACCTCCACGTGGAGGGCAGACTACAGCATAACCAATTCGTGTATTCGACATGAAATTCTTCTCAAGCACAAGTCCCCTTGGCGCAGTGGATAGCGCGCTGGACTTCTAATCCAGAGGCCGCGGGTTCGACCCCCGCAGGGGATGAAACTTTTGAGGGGAACAATGAAAATGAGGGAAGGATAGTCGTCACTGAAGAGGTTAACAATAATTCTAGTTCTCTAGAGTAAAGGAAAGAATGACTAAAGAAGGACGGAAGGGCAAGCCGGAACAAAATCAATAACAGCTCGACTAGATGCGACACACTCACCCAGCAACTCATGCAGTTTACAATCCTGACTAAAGTAAGAAAAGGATATAAAATATTTTCATGCATTTGCGCCTGCCTGTTTATTTCCGTAATTCAAACGTAATAGTCCATTTAATTACATCATCATCTAATTTCAAATATCCGCCATTCCAAGAAAAATAATCTAGTTCGTATTTCCCTTAAAACCCAATTAATTAAATGAAAAATAATCAAATACAAAGATATAAGGCAGTAGTTTGGCCAGGGTACCAGCCACCCGTTGAGATACTACCGGTAGAGAGTTATGGGGTCTTTAGACTAGCCAGACATTGGATCCTTCTTCCGGGTTGCGGTTTACTTCCCCTTTGCCTACACATACACCGAATAGTCTGGCCTATTCTTTACAGATTCTCCTCTGTCCTCATACACCTGACAACACTGAGATTAGGTAACAATTCTTCTTCACCTAAGGGGTTAACTACTTCACTGCATTTGGTCATAGGGCACTTTCCTCTTGGTAAGGGTAGAAGAGACTCTTTAGCTATGGTACGCAGCTCTTCTAGGAGAAGGAAACTCCAAAATCAAACCATTGTTCTCTAGTCTTGGGTAGTGCCATAGTCTCTGTACCATGGTCTTCCACTGACTTGGTTTCGATTTTTCTTGATAGAGGATACACTTAGGCAGACTATTCTATCTAATTCCTTTTCCTCTTGTTTGGTTAAAGTTTTTATAGTTTATATAGAAAATATTTATTTCAATGTTGTTACTGTTCTCAAAATATTTTTTTCCCTCTTGTTTCCTTTCCTCACTGGGCTATTTTCCTTGTTGGGGCCCCTGTGCTTATAGCATCCTGCTTTTCCAACTAGGGTTGTAGCTTAGCAAATAATAATAATAATAATAATAATAATAATAATAATAATAATAATAATAAAATCAACTATTAAGAAATTTCATCACTACCCAGCTTCCTCAACCAGTTATAAATCCCCTAAATATTTATTCGCCAGTCTTTCTTGTCTCCTAGAAGTGCGTATAGCTATTACCTCCCGAAGAGTGGATTATCCAAAGGACACCATAGTAAAGTCTATGACCTAAAAGAGAGAGAGAGAGAGAGAGAGAGAGAGAGAGAGAGAGAGAGAGAGAGAGAGAGAGAGAGATCGCACCATTATGCTTTGCTGCTTGCCAAGGTCTCTCTCTCTCTCTCTCTCTCTCTCTCTCTCTCTCTCTCTCTCTCTCTCTCTCTCTCTCTCTCTCTCTCTCTCTCACTTAAATTACCTGACACCTTAAAAAGAAAAGATGACACCTTCAACAATCCGAAGTACTTGTCATGATAGCGTTTTTACCAATACAGAGCCATTTACCTTCATATTCACAATAATAAAATGACGATGGCAATAACAACAATAATAATAAGTTTGATTACACTTGTCTTTATTTTATGATCTGAAAATATACTTTAGGTGAAGTACTCCTTATCACTTTACATTGAAATATAATGGCCAAAAAACTAAATCATGGTTTTACTGACATAAATGTTTTCATTTGCATCACAAAAGTAGAATAACTCTACATGTGCTTAATTCAGGACGGGTAGAATATATGCTTTTAAAACAAAGATTTGTAAATGCAATGAGATTCAATGGTAGTTTGATATTTTTGGTATATTATAATGAATATAAAAATATAAGTTTACTGACATAATTCAGTTGAAAATGTAAAATAGAGGTCTTTGTTAGATGCTATTGACCAGGGCTCCACAGTAATCTCTCACTACAACTTAGGGCTCCTTTGCTACCGCCACGAGGGCAACGCTTATAATGTACTGGGATTTTGCTTTCTGGTGTTATTAATTTTTTAGGACGGGAATGTATAAACACTTCCAGCATTAAGCTACTTCCTCTAAGAAGTGTGACTCCAGAGAAAAGAAATAACATTGCTCACTGTCACAGTCATACTTTTAACAGAGGAATCGGGGAGGAGAACCCTCGGGCACAGAATTCTCTTCAAATAAAAGGCAAGGATGTTATCAATCATGCAAGCAAAAGCCATAAATTAAGTCGGACCCTAAATGATAACTGGTCTTAAGATTTACCTAGTGAGACCAGCAAGTTTTACCCAACTTTGCGATACACCGGCTAACCTAACTGATAGCATTTAATTCAAATTACCCCTGATGAGTAAATATACGAAAAAAAGCAAAACGACATCGTTTTATATAGAATTAAATCTTTGCAGCACATTGTGATAAAACTCTAGTCTCTTCAAATGAATTGCAATGTCGCTATCAATCATACCGTATAGACCACACAAAAATTCGGGACTAGTGCTAGCTGCCCTTCAAGATTTACCTGGTGACACCAACTGTCTTACATACCAGTGAATTTTATCACACTTCCCTTCCCAAGAGCTGATTCAATTGATAAGCTTTAGTTCGAATTACCTCATCGTCAATATATGAAAATCAATATGATATGTTTAATAAAAATATATTTCTACCTTACATTGGGATGAAATCCTAGTCTCTACAAAACAAATACAAGCTCGCTGTTAATTATCGGAAATTTTCAACAAAATTTACACATTAATGGTAATTTGAATTAAATGCTATCAAATGGGTAACCTGGTGGGTCAGGAAAATGAGTAAAAATTGCTGGTATGTAAGACAGTGGTCTCATGAAATGAATCCTACTAGAGGTAGCAGGTTGGCCAGGGCACCAGCCACCCATTGAGATACTACTGCTAGAGAATTATGGTGTCCTTTGACTGGCCAGACAGCACTACATTGGATCCTTCTCTCTGGTTACGGTTCACTTTCACTTTGCCTACACATGCAACTAATAGTCTAGACTATTTTTTACATATTCTCCTCTGTCCTCATACACCTGACAACAATGAGATTACCAAACAATTCTTATTCATTGGAGTGGTTAACTACTGCACTGTAATTGTTCAGTGGCCACTTCCTCTTGTTAAGAGTAGAAGAGAGACTTTAGCTACGGTAAGCACCTCTCCTAGGAGAAGGACACTCCAAATTTAAACCATTGTTCTCTAGTTTTACGGTAGTGCCATAGCATCTGTACCGTAGTCTTCAACTATCTTGGGTTAGAGTTCTCTTGCTTGAATGTACACTCGGGAA